>NW_025225023.1:0-39593 GCF_016746235.2 Drosophila teissieri | reverse complement strand
GCGTTATATGTGTATAAGTCGTCTGATATTGTTTCAAAGCAAGAGCGCCGTGCTCGGCAATTATCAAGGTGTATACTTAAGGTGCGGGAAATTAATAAAATAATTAAATGTTTTCGTACATCTTTAAATAGTGCGTTATATGTGTATAAGTTGTCTGATTTTTTTCTCATATGCATTACAAACGTTCTCAGCGATTCCTAAGGTGTATGCTTAAGGTGTGGAAATTTAATAAAATAATTAAATTTTTTGGTGCATCTTAAAATAGTGCCGTATATGTGTATAAGTCGCGTGATAGTTTATATAAGACAGAGCGCCGATTTTGGTCATTCCCAAGGTGTATACCAAGGTGCTGGAAATTCATAAAATAATTAAATGTGTTCTTAAGGTGTGGGAAATTAATAAAATAATTAAATGTTTTCGTACATCTTAAAATAGTGCGTTATTTGTGTATAAGTCGCATGATACTTTATCTAAGACCGAGTTCCGTTCGTGGCGATTCTTAATGTGTATACTTAAGGTGCGGGATTTTAATAAAATAATTAAATGTTTTCGTGCATCTTAAAATAGTGCGTTATATGTGTATAAGTCGTCTTATATTGTTTCTAATCAAGAGCGCCGTGCTCTGCAATTGTCGAGGTGTATACTTAAGGTGCGGGAAATTAATAAAATAATTAAATGTTTTCGTACATCTTAAACTATGCGTTAAATGTGTATAAGTCGTCGGAAACTTTTTCCAAGAAGGACATCCGTTTTCAGCGATCCTTAAGGTGTATACTCCAGGTGCGGGAAATTAATAAAATAATTAAATGTTTCCGTACTTCTTAAAATAGTGCGTTATGTGTGTATTAGTTGTCTGATACTGTTCATTAGAATTACATCCGTTCTTAGCGATTCTTAAGTAATATACTTAAGGTGCGGGATTTTAATAAAATAATTAAATGTTTTCGTATATCTTAAAATAGTGCGTTATATGTGTATAAGTCGTCTGATATTGTTTCAAAGCAAGAGCGCCGTGCTCGGCAATTATCAAGGTGTATACTTAAGGTGCGGGAAATTAATAAAATAATTAAATGTTTCCGTGCATCTTAAAAAAGTGCGTTATATGTGTATAAGTTGTCTGATTTTTTTCTCATATGCATTACAGACGTTTTCCGCGATTCCTAAGGTGTATGCTTAAGGTGTGGAAATTTAATATTTAATTAAATGTTTTGGTGCATATTAAAATAGTGCTGTATATGTGCATAATTCGCGTGATACTTTATATAAGACAGAGCGCCGATTTTGGTCATTTCCATGGTGTATACCAAGGTGCTGGAAATTCATAAAATAATTAAATGTTTTCTTAAGGTGCGGGAAATTAATAAAATTAAATGTTTCCGTACTTCTTAAAATAGTGCGTTATATGTGTATAAGTCGTCTGATATTGTTTCAAAGCAAGAGCGCCGTGCTCGGCAATTATCAAGGTGTATACTTAAGGTGCGGGAAATTAATAAAATAATTAAATGTTTTCGTACATCTTAAAATAGTGCGTTATATGTGTATAAGTTGTCTGATTTTTTTCTCATATACATTACAAACGTTCTCAGCGATTCCTAAGGTGTATGCTTAAGGTGTGGAAATTTAATAATATAATTAAAGGTTTTGGTACATCTTAAAATAGTGCCGTATATGTGCATAAGTCGCGTGATACTTTATATAAGACAGAGCGCCGATTTTGGTCATTCCCAAGGTGTATACCAAGGTGCTGGAAATTCATAAAAAATTAAATGTTTTCTTAAGGTGCGGGAAATTAATAAAATAATAAAGGTTTTCGTACATCTTAAAAGAGCGCGTTATATGTGTATAAGTCGTCTGATATTGTTTCAAAGCAAGAGCGCCGTGCTCGGCAATTATCAATTTGTATACTTAAGGTGCGGGAAATTTAATAATTTAGGGAGTTTAATAAAATAAATAAATGTTTTCGTACATCTTAACATAGTGCGTTATATGTGTATAAGTCGTCTGTTTTTTTATAGGCATTACAGCCGTACTCAGCGATTCTTAAGGTGAATGCTTAAAGTTCGGAAATTAAATAAAATAATTAAATGTTTTGGTGCATCTTAAAATTGTGTGCTATTTGTATATACGTTGTCTGATACTTTGTGTAAGAAGGACGCAGTTCTCGCCGATTCTCAAGTGTATACTTAAGGTCCGGAAATTAATACAATAATTAAATGTGTTCGTACATCTTAAAATAGTGCGTTATATGTGTATAAGTTGTCTGATATTTTTCATAGGCATTACAAACGTTCTCAGCGATTCTTAAGGTATATGCTTAAGGTGAGGAAATTTAATAAAATAATTAAATGTTTTCGTACATCTTAAAATAGTTCCGTATTTGCTATAAGTCGCCTGATACTTTATCTAAGACAGAGCGCCGTTCTTCGCTATTCGCAAGGTGTATACCAAGGTGCTGGAAATTCATAATATAATTAAATGTTTCTTAAGGTGCGGGAAATTAATATAATAATTAAATGTTTCCGTACATTTTAAATAGAGCGTTATATGTGTTATAAGTTGTCTGATACTTTTCATAAGAATTACATCCGTTCTTAGCGATTCTTAAGGTATATTCTTAAGGTGCTGGATTTTAATAAAATAATTAAATGTTTTCGTACATCTTAAAATAGTACGTTATATGTGTATAAGTCGTCTGATAATGTTTCAAAGCAAGAGCGCCGTGATCGGCAATTATCAAGGTGTATACTTAAGGTGCGGGGAATTAATAAAATAATTAAATGTTTCGTACATCTTAAAATAGTGCCGTATTTGCGTATAAGTCGCCTGATACTTTATCTAAGACAGAGCGCCGTTCTTCGCGATTCGCAAGGTGTATACCAAGGTGCTGAAAATGCATAAATAATTAAATGTTTTCTTAAGGTGCGGGAAATTAATAAAATAATTAAATGTTTTCGTACATCTTTAAATAGTGCGTTATATGTGTATAAGTTGTCTGATTTTTTCTCATATGCATTACAAACGTTCTCAGCGATTCCTAAGGTGTATGCTTAAGGTGTGGAAATTTAATACAATAATTAAATGTTTTGGTGCATCTTAAAATAGTGCCGTATATGTGTATAAGTCGCGTGATACTTTATATAAGACAGAGCGCCAATTTTGGTCATTCCCAAGGTGTATACCAAGGTGCTGGAAATTCATAAAATAATTAAATGTTTTCTTAAGGTGCGGGAAATTAATAAAATAATTAAATGTTTCCGTACTTCTTAAAATAGTGCGTTATGTGTGTATTAGTTGTCTGATACTGTTCATAAGAATTACATCCGTTCTTAGCGATTCTTAGGTATTATTCTTAAGGTGCGGGATTTTAATAAAATAATTAAATGTTTTCGTACATCTTAAAATAGTGCGTTATATGTGTATAAGTCGTCTGATATTGCTTCAAAGCAAGAGCGCCGTGCTCGGCAATTATCAAGGTGTATACTTAAGGTGCGGGAAATTAATAAAATAATTAAATGTTTTCGTAAATCTTAAAATAGCGCGTTATATGTGTATAAGTCGTCTGATATTTTTCATAGGCTTACATCCGTTCTCAGCGAGTCTTAAGGTGAGTGCTTAAGGTGCGGAAATTTAATAAATAATTAAATGTTTTGGTGCATCTTAAATAGTGCCGTATTTGCGTATAAGTCGCCTGATACTTTATCTAAGACAGAGCGCCGCTGTTGATGATGCCCAAGTTAAAATAGTGCGTTATATGTGTATTAGTTGTCTGATACTGTTCAGAGGAATTACATCCGTTCTTAGCGATTCTTAGGTAATATTCTTAAGGTGCGGGATTTTAATAAAATAATTAAATGTTTTCGTACATCTTAAAATAGTGCGTTATATGTGTATACGTCGTCTGATATTGTTTCAAAGCAAGAGCGCCGTGCTCGGCAATTATCAAGGTGTATACTTAAGGTGCGGGGAATTAATAAAATAATTAAATGTTTTCGTACATCTTAAAATAGTGCCGTATTTGCGTATTAGTCGCCTGATACTTTATCTAAGACAGAGCGCCGTTCTTCGCGATTCGCAAGGTGTATACCAAGGTGCTGAAAATGCATAAAATAATTAAATGTTTTCTTAAGGTGCGGGAAATTAATAAAATAATTAAATGTTTTCGTACATCTTTAAATAGTGCGTTATATGTGTATAAGTTGTCTGATTTTTTTCTCATATGCATTACAAACGTTCTCAGCGATTCCTAAGGTGTATGCTTAAGGTGTGGAAATTTAATACAATAATTAAATGTTTTGGTGCATCTTAAAATAGTGCCGTATATGTGTATAAGTCGCGTGATACTTTATATAAGACAGAGCGCCAATTTTGGTCATTCCCAAGGTGTATACCAAGGTGCTGGAAATTCATAAAATAATTAAATGTTTTCTTAAGGTGCGGGAAATTAATAAAATAATTAAATGTTTCCGTACTTCTTAAAATAGTGCGTTATGTGTGTATTAGTTGTCTGATACTGTTCATAAGAATTACATCCGTTCTTAGCGATTCTTAGGTATTATTCTTAAGGTGCGGGATTTTAATAAAATAATTAAATGTTTTCGTACATCTTAAAATAGTGCGTTATATGTGTATAAGTCGTCTGATATTGCTTCAAAGCAAGAGCGCCGTGCTCGGCAATTATCAAGGTGTATACTTAAGGTGCGGGAAATTAATAAAATAATTAAATGTTTTCGTAAATCTTAAAATAGCGCGTTATATGTGTATAAGTCGTCTGATATTTTTCATAGGCTTACATCCGTTCTCAGCGAGTCTTAAGGTGAGTGCTTAAGGTGCGGAAATTTAATAAAATAATTAAATGTTTTCGTACATCTTAAAATAGTGCGTTATATGTGTATACGTCGTCTGATATTGTTTCAAAGCAAGAGCGCCGTGCTCGGCAATTATCAAGGTGTATACTTAGGTGCGGGGAATTAATAAAATAATTAAATGTTTTCGTACATCTTAAAATAGTGCCGTATTTGCGTATTAGTCGCCTGATACTTTATCTAAGACAGAGCGCCGTTCTTCGCGATTCGCAAGGTGTATACCAAGGTGCTGAAAATTCATAAAATAATTAAATGTGTTCTTAAGGTGTGGGAAATTAATAAAATAATTAAATGTTTTCGTACATCTTAAAATAGTGCGTTCTTTGTTTATAAGTCGCATGATACTTTATCTAAGACAGAGTTCCGTTCGTGGCGATTCTTAATGTGTATACTTAAGGTGCGGGATTTTAATAAAATAATTTAATGTTTTCGTGCATCTTAAAATAGTGCGTTATATGTGTATAAGTCGTCTGATATTGTTTCTAATCAAGAGCGCCGTGCTCTGCAATTGTCGAGGTGTATACTTAAGGTGCGGGAAATTAATAAAATAATTAAATGTTTTCGTACATCTTAAACTATGCGTTAAATGTGTATAAGTCGTCGGAAACTTTTTCCAAGAAGGACATCCGTTTTCAGCGATCCTTAAGGTGTATACTCCAGGTGCGGGAAATTAATAAAATAATTACATGTTTCCGTGCATCTTAAAATAGTGCGTTATATGTGTATAAGTTGTCTGATATTTTTCATAGGCATTCCAGACGTTCTCAGCGATTCTTAAGGTGTATGCTTAAGGTGTGGAAATTTAATATTTAATTAAATGTTTTGGTGCATATTAAAATAGTGCCGTATATGTGCATAATTCGCGGGAAATTAATAAAATAATTAAATGTTTTCGTACATCTTTAAATAGTGCGTTATATGTGTATAAGTTGTCTGATTTTTTTCTCATATGCATTACAAACGTTCTCAGCGATTCCTAAGGTGTATGCTTAAGGTGTGGAAATTTAATAAAATAATTAAATTTTTTGGTGCATCTTAAAATAGTGCCGTATGTGTGTATAAGTCGCGTGATACTTTATATAAGACAGAGCGCCGATTTTGGTCATTCCCAAGGTGTATACCAAGGTGCTGGAAATTCATAAAATAATTAAATGTGTTCTTAAGGTGTGGGAAATTAATAAAATAATTAAATGTTTTCGTACATCTTAAAATAGTGCGTTCTTTGTTTATAAGTCGCATGATACTTTATCTAAGACAGAGTTCCGTTCGTGGCGATTCTTAATGTGTATACTTAAGGTGCGGGATTTTAATAAAATAATTTAATGTTTTCGTGCATCTTAAAATAGTGCGTTATATGTGTATAAGTCGTCTGATATTGTTTCTAATCAAGAGCGCCGTGCTCTGCAATTGTCGAGGTGTATACTTAAGGTGCGGGAAATTAATAAAATAATTAAATGTTTTCGTACATCTTAAACTATGCGTTAAATGTGTATAAGTCGTCGGAAACTTTTTCCAAGAAGGACATCCGTTTTCAGCGATCCTTAAGGTGTATACTCCAGGTGCGGGAAATTAATAAAATAATTACATGTTTCCGTACATCTTTAAATAGTGCGTTATATGTGTATAAGTTGTCTGATTTTTTCTCATATGCATTACAAACGTTCTCAGCGATTCCTAATGTGTATGCTTAAGGTGTGGAAATTTAATATTTAATTAAATGTTTTGGTGCATATTAAAATAGTGCCGTATATGTGCATAATTCGCGTGATACTTTATATAAGACAGAGCGCCGATTTTGGTCATTTCCATGGTGTATACCAAGGTGCTGGAAATTCATAAATAATTAAATGTTTTCTTAAGGTGCGGGAAATTAATAAAATAATTAAAGGTTTTCGTACATCTTAAAATAGTGCGTTATTTGTGTATAAGTCGCATGATACTTTATCTAAGACAGAGTTCCGTTCGTGGCGATTCCTCATGTGTATACTTAAGGTGCTGGATTTTAATAAAATAATTAAATATTTTCGTACATCTTAAAATAGTGCGTTATATGTGTATAAGTCGTCTGATATTGTTTCAAAGCAAGAGCGCCGTGCTCGGCAATTATCAAGTTGTATACTTAAGGTGCGGGAAATTATTAAAATGATAAAATGTTTTCGTACATCTTAACATAGTGCGTTATATGTGTATAAGTCGTCTGTTTTTTTTATAGGCATTACAGCCGTACTCAGCGATTCTTAAGGTGAATGCTTAAAGTTCGGAAATTAAATAAAATAATTAAATGTTTTGGTGCATCTTAAAATTGTGTGCTATTTGTATATACGTCGTCTGATACTTTGTGTAAGAAGGACGGCAGTTCTCGCCGATTCTCAAGTGTATACTTAAGGTGCGGAAAATTAATACAATAATTAAATGTGTTCGTACATCTTAAAATAGTGCGTTATATGTGTATAAGTTGTCTGATATTTTTCATAGGCATTACAAACGTTCTCAGCGATTCTTAAGGTATATGCTTAAGGTGAGGAAATTTAATAAAATAATTAAATGTTTTCGTACATCTTAAAATAGTTCCGTATTTGCGTATAAGTCGCCTGATACTTTATCTAAGACAGAGCGCCGTTCTTCGCGATTCGCAAGGTGTATACCAAGGTGCTGAAAATGCATAAAATAATTAAATGTTTTCTTAAGGTGCGGGAAATTAATAAAATAATTAAATGTTTTCTTAGGTGCGGGAAATTAATAAAATAATTAAATGTTTTCGTACATCTTTAAATAGTGCGTTATATGTGTATAAGTTGTCTGATTTTTTTCTCATATGCATTACAAACGTTCTCAGCGATTCCTAAGGTGTATGCTTAAGGTGTGGAAATTTAATAAAATAATTAAATGTTTTGGTGCATCTTAAAATAGTGCCGTATATGTGTATAAGTCGCGTGATACTTTATATAAGACAGAGCGCCAATTTTGGTCATTCCCAAGGTGTATACCAAGGTGCTGGAAATTCATAAAATAATTAAATGTTTTCTTAAGGTGCGGGAAATTAATAAAATAATTAAATGTTTCCGTACTTCTTAAAATAGTGCGTTATGTGTGTATTAGTTGTCTGATACTGTTCATAAGAATTACATCCGTTCTTAGCGATTCTTAGGTAATGTTCTTAAGGTGCGGGATTTTAATAAAATAATTAAATGTTTTCGTACATCTTAAAATAGTGCGTTATATGTGTATAAGTCGTCTGATATTGTTTCAAAGCAAGAGCGCCGTGCTCGGCAATTATCAAGGTGTATACTTAAGGTGCGGGAAATTAATAAAATAATAAAATGTTTTCGTAAATCTTAAAATAGCGCGTTATATGTGTATAAGTCGTCTGATATTTTTCATAGGCTTAAATCCGTTCTCAGCGAGTCTTAAGGTGAGTGCTTAAGGTGCGGAAATTTAATAAAATAATTAAATGTTTTGGTGCATCTTAAAATAGTGCCGTATTTGCGTATAAGTCGCCTGATACTTTATCTAAGACAGAGCGCCGCTGTTGATGATGCCCAAGTTAAAATAGTGCGTTATATGTGTATAAGTCGTCTGATATTGTTTCAAAGCAAGAGCGCCGTGCTCGGCAATTATCAAGGTGTATACTTAAGGTGCGGGAAATTAATAAAATAATTAAATGTTTTCGTACATCTTTAAATAGTGCGTTATATGTGTATAAGTTGTCTGATTTTTTTCTCATATGCATTACAAACGTTCTCAGCGATTCCTAAGGTGCATGCTTAAGGTGTGGAAATTTAATAAAATAATTAAATGTTTTGGTGCATCTTAAAATAGTGTCGTATATGTGTATAAGTCGCGTGATACTTTATATAAGACAGAGCGCCGATTTTGGTCATTTCCATGGTGTATACCAAGGTGCTGGAAATTCATAAAATAATTAAATGTTTTCTTAAGGTGCGGGAAATTAATAAAATAATTAAATGTTTCCGTACTTCTTAAAATAGTGCGTTATGTGTGTATAAGTTGTCTGATACTTTTCATAAGAATTACATCCGTTCTTAGCGATTCTTAAGGTATATTCTTAAGGTGCTGGATTTTAATAAAATAATTAAATGTTTTCGTACATCTTAAAATAGTGCGTTATATGTGTATAAGTCGTCTGATATTGTTTCAAAGCAAGAGCGCCGTGCTCGGCAATTATCAAGGTGTATACTTAAGGTGCGGGAAATTAATAAAATAATTAAATGTTTTCGTACATCTTTAAATAGTGCGTTATATGTGTATAAGTTGTCTGATTTTTTTCTCATATGCATTACAAACGTTCTCAGCGATTCCTAAGGTGCATGCTTAAGGTGTGGAAATTTAATAAAATAATTAAATGTTTTGGTGCATCTTAAAATAGTGTCGTATATGTGTATAAGTCGCGTGATACTTTATATAAGACAGAGCGCCGATTTTGGTCATTTCCATGGTGTATACCAAGGTGCTGGAAATTCATAAAATAATTAAATGTTTTCTTAAGGTGCGGGAAATTAATAAAATAATTAAATGTTTCCGTACTTCTTAAAATAGTGCGTTATGTGTGTATAAGTTGTCTGATACTTTTCATAAGAATTACATCCGTTCTTAGCGATTCTTAAGGTATATTCTTAAGGTGCTGGATTTTAATAAAATAATTAAATGTTTTCGTACATCTTAAAATAGTGCGTTATATGTGTATAAGTCGTCTGATATTGTTTCAAAGCAAGAGCGCCGTGCTCGGCAATTATCAAGGTGTATACTTAAGGTGCGGGAAATTAATAAAATAATTAAATGTTTTCGTACATCTTAAACTATGCGTTAAATGTGTATAAGTCGTCGGAAACTTTTTCCAAGAAGGACATCCGTTTTCAGCGATCCTTAAGGTGTATACTCCAGGTGCGGGAAATTAATAAAATAATTACATGTTTTCGTGCATCTTAAAATAGTGCGTTATATGTGTATAAGTTGTCTGATATTTTTCATAGGCATTACAGACGTTCTCAGCGATTCTTAAGGTGTATGCTTAAGGTGTGGAAATTTAATATTTAATTAAATGTTTTGGTGCATATTAAAATAGTGCCGTATATGCGCATAATTCGCGTGATACTTTATATAAGACAGAGCGCCGATTTTGGTCATTTCCATGGTGTATACCAAGGTGCTGGAAATTCATAAAATAATTAAATGTTTTCTTAAGGTGCGGGAAATTAATAAAATAATTAAATGTTTCCGTACTTCTTAAAATAGTGCGTTATTTGTGTATAAGTCGCATGATACTTTATCTAAGACAGAGTTCCGTTCGTGGCGATTCTTAATGTGTATACTTAAGGTGCGGGATTTTAATAAAATAATTAAATGTTTTCGTGCATCTTAAAATAGTGCGTTATATGTGTATAAGTCGTCTGATATTGTTTCTAATCAAGAGCGCCGTGCTCTGCAATTGTCGAGGTGTATACTTAAGGTGCGGGAAATTAATAAAATAATTAAATGTTTTCGTACATCTTAAACTATGCGTTAAATGTGTATAAGTCGTCGGAAACTTTTTCCAAGAAGGACATCCGTTTTCAGCGATCCTTAAGGTGTATACTCCAGGTGCGGGAAATTAATAAAATAATTACATGTTTTCGTGCATCTTAAAATAGTGCGTTATATGTGTATAAGTTGTCTGATATTTTTCATAGGCATTACAGACGTTCTCAGCGATTCTTAAGGTGTATGCTTAAGGTGTGGAAATTTAATATTTAATTAAATGTTTTGGTGCATATTAAAATAGTGCCGTATATGCGCATAATTCGCGTGATACTTTATATAAGACAGAGCGCCGATTTTGGTCATTTCCATGGTGTATACCAAGGTGCTGGAAATTCATAAAATAATTAAATGTTTTCTTAAGGTGCGGGAAATTAATAAAATAATTAAATGTTTCCGTACTTCTTAAAATAGTGCGTTATGTGTGTATAAGTTGTCTGATACTTTTCATAAGAATTACATCCGTTCTTAGCGATTCTTAAGGTATATTCTTAAGGTGCTGGATTTTAATAAAATAATTAAATGTTTTCGTACATCTTAAAATAGTGCGTTATATGTGTATAAGTCGTCTGATATTGTTTCAAAGCAAGAGCGCCGTGCTCGGCAATTATCAAGGTGTATACTTAAGGTGCGGGAAATTAATAAAATAATTAAATGTTTTCGTAAATCTTAAAATAGCGCGTTATATGTGTATAAGTCTCTGATATTTTTCATAGGCTTACATCAGTTCTCAGCGAGTCTTAAGGTGAGTGCTTAAGGTGCGGAAATTTAATAAAATAATTAAATGTTTTGGTGCATCTTAAAATAGTGCCGTATTTGCGTATAAGTCGCCTGATACTTTATCTAAGACAGAGCGCCGCTGTTGATGATGCCCAAGTTAAAATAGTGCGTTATAAGTGTATAAGTCGTCTGATATTGTTTCAAAGCAAGAGCGCCGTGCTCGGCAATTATCAAGGTGTATACTTAAGGTGCGGGAAATTAATAAAATAATTAAATGTTTTCGTACATCTTTAAATAGTGCGTTTTATGTGTATAAGTTGTCTGATATTTTTCATAGGCATTACAGACGTTCTCAGCGATTCTTAAGATGTATGCTTAAGGTGTGGAAATTTAATATTTAATTAAATGTTTTGGTGCATATTAAAATAGTGCCGTATATGTGCATAATTCGCGTGATACTTTATATAAGGCAGAGCGCCGATTTTGGTCATTCCTAAGGTGTATACCAAGGTGCTGGAAATTCATAAAATAATTAAATGTGTTCTTAGGGTGTGGGAAATTAATAAAATAATTAAATGTTTCCGTACATCTTAAAATAGTGCGTTATTTGTGTATAAGTCGCATGATACTTTATCTATATGTGCATAATTCGCGTGATACTTTATATAAGACAGAGCGCCGATTTTGGTCATTCCTAAGGTGTATACCAAGGTGCTGGAAATTCATAAAATAATTAAATGTGTTCTTAAGGTGTGGGAAATTAATAAAATAATTAAATGTTTCCGTACATCTTAAAATAGTGCGTTATTTGTGTATAAGTCGCATGATACTTTATCTAAGACAGAGTTCCGTTCGTGGCGATTCTTAATGTGTATACTTAAGGTGCGGGATTTTAATAAAATAATTAAATGTTTTCGTGCATCTTAAAATAGTGCGTTATATGTGTTTAAGTCGTCTGATATTGTTTCTAATCAAGAGCGCCGTGCTCTGCAATTGTCGAGGTGTATACTTAAGGTGCGGGAAATTAATAAAATAATTAAATGTTTTCGTACATCTTAAACTATGCGTTAAATGTGTATAAGTCGTCGGAAACTTTTTCCAAGAAGGACATCCGTTTTCAGCGATCCTTAAGGTGTATACTCCAGGTGCGGGAAATTAATAAAATAATTACATGTTTTCGTACAGCTTAAAATAGTGCGTTATATGTGTATAAGTTGTCTGATATTTTTCACAGGCATTACAGACGTTCTCAGCGATTCTTAAGGTGTGGAAATTTAATAAAATAATTAAATGTTTTGGTGCATTTAAAAATAGTGCCGTATATGTGTATAAGTCGCGTGATACTTTATATAAGACAGAGCGCCGATTTTGGTCATTCCCAAGGTGTATACCAAGGTGCTGGAAATTCATAAAATAATTAAATGTTTTCTTAAGGTGCGGGAAATTAATAAAATAATTAAATGTTTCCGTACTTCTTAAAATAGTGCGTTATGTGTGTATTAGTTGTCTGATACTTTTCATAAGAATTACATCCGTTCTTAGCGATTCTTAAGTAATATTCTTAAGGTGCGGGATTTTAATAAAATAATTAAATGTTTTCGTACATCTTAAAACAGTGCGTTATATGTGTATACGTCGTCTGATACTTTTCATAAGAATTACATCCGTTCTTAGCGAGTCTTAAGGTATATTCTTAAGGTGCGGGATTTAAATAAAATGATTAAATGTTTTTGTACATCTTAAAATAGTGCGTTATACGTGTATAAGTCGTCTGATATTGTTTCACAGCAAGAGCGCCGTGCTCGGCAATTATCAAGGTGTATACTTAAGGTGCGGGCAATTAATAAAATAATTAAATGTTTTCGTGCATCTTTAAATAGTGCGTTATGTGTGTATAAGTTGTCTGATTTTTTTCTCATAGGCATTACAAACGTTCTCAGCGATTCCTAAGGTTTATGCTTAAGGTGTGGAAATTTAATAAAATAATTAAATGTTTTCGTGCATCTTAAAATAGTGCGTATGTGTATAAGTTGTTTGATATTTTTCATAGGCATTACAGACGTTCTCAGCGATTCTTAAGGTGTATGCTTAAGGTGTGGAAATTTAATAAAATGATTAAATGTTTTGGTACATCTTAAAATAGTGCCGTATATGTGCATAAGTCGCGTGATACTTTATATAAGACAGAGCCCCGATTTTGGTCATTCCCAAGGTGTATACCAAGGTGCTGGAAATTCATAAAATAATTAAATGTTTTCTTAAGGTGCGGGAAATTAATAAAATAATTAAATGTTTCCGTACTTCTTAAAATAGTGCGTTATGTGTGTATTAGTTGTCTGATACTGTTCATAAGAATTGCATCCGTTCTTAGCGATTCTTAAGGTATATTCTTAAGGTGATGGATTTTAATAAAATAATTAAATGTTTTCGTACATCTTAAAACAGTGCGTCATATGTGTATAAGTCGTCTGATATTGTTTCAAAGCAAGAGCGCCGTGCTCGGCAATTATCAAGTTGTATACTTAAGGTGCGGGAAATTTAATAATTTAGGGATTTTAATAAAATAAATAAATGTTTTCGTACATCTTAAAATAGTGCGTTATATGTGTATAAGTCGTCTGATATTGTTTCAAAGCAAGAGCGCCGTGCTCGGCAATTATCAAGTTGTATACTTAAGGTGCGGGAAATTAATAAAATGATTAAATGTTTTCGTACATCTTAACATAGTGCGTTATATGTGTATAAGTCGTCTGTTTTTTTTTATAGGCATTACAGCCGTACTCAGCGATTCTTAAGGTGAATGCTTAAAGTTCGTAAATTAAATAAAATAATTAAATGTTTTGGTGCATCTTAAAATTGTGTGCTATTTGTATATACGTCGTCTGATACTTTGTGTAAGAAGGACGGCAGTTCTCGCCGATTCTCAAGTGTATACTTAAGGTGCGGAAAATTAATACAATAATTAAATGTGTTCGTACATTCTAAAATAGTGCGTTATATGTGTATAAGTTGTCTGATATTTTTCATAGGCATTACAAACGTTCTCACCGATTCTTAAGGTGTATGCTTAAGGTGAGGAAATTTAATAAAATAATTAAATGTTTTCGTACATCTTAAAATAGTTCCGTATTTGCGTATAAGTCGCCTGATACTTTATCTAAGACAGAGCGCCGTTCTTCGCTATTCGCAAGGTGTATACCAATGTGCTGGAAATTCATAATATAATTAAATGTTTTCTTAAGGTGCGGGAAATTAATAAAATAATTAAATGTTTCCGTACATTTTAAAATAGTGCGTTATATGTGTATAAGTTGTCTGATACTTTTCATAAGAATTACATCCGTTCTTAGCGATTCTTAAGGTATATTCTTAAGGTGCTGGATTTTAATAAAATAATTAAATGTTTTCGTACATCTTAAAATAGTGCGTTATATGTGTATAAGTCGTCTGATAATGTTTCAAAGCAAGAGCGCCGTGATCGGCAATTATCAAGGTGTATACTTAAGGTGCGGGGAATTAATAAAATTAAAAAGTGCCGTATTTGCGTATAAGTCGCCTGATACTTTATCTAAGACAGAGCGCCGTTCTTCGCGATTCGCAAAGTGTATACCAAGGTGCTGAAAATGCATAAAATAATTAAATGTTTTCTTAAGGTGCGGGAAATTAATAAAATAATTAAATGTTTTCGTACATCTTTAAATAGTGCGTTATATGTGTATAAGTTGTCTGATTTTTTTCTCATATGCATTACAAACGTTCTCACCGATTCCTAAGGTGTATGCTTAAGGTGTGGAAATTTAATAAAATAATTAAATGTTTTGGTGCATCTTAAAATAGTGCCGTATATGTGTATAAGTCGCGTGATACTTTATATAAGACAGAGCGCCAATTTTGGTCATTCCCAAGGTGTATACCAAGGTGCTGGAAATTCATAAAATAATTAAATGTTTTCTTAAGGTGCGGGAAATTAATAAAATAATTAAATGTTTTCGTACATCTTAAAATAGTGCGTTATGTGTGTATAAGTTGTCTGATACTTTTCATAAGAATTACATCCGTTCTTAGCGATTCTTAAGGTATATTCTTAAGGTGCTGGATTTTAATAAAATAATTAAATGTTTTCGTACATCTTAAAACAGTGCGTTATATGTGTATAAGTCGTCTGATATTGCTTCAAAGCAAGAGCGCCGTGCTCGGCAATTATCAAGGTGTATACTTAAGGTGCGGGAAATTAATAAAATAATTAAATGTTTTCGTACATCTTAAAATAGTGCCGTATTTGCGTATAAGTCGCCTGATACGTTATCTAAGACAGAGCGCCGTTCTTCGCGATTCGCAAGGTGTATACCAAGGTGCTGGAAATGCATAGAATAATTAAATGTTTTCTTAAGGTGCGGGATTTAAATAAAATAATTAAAGTTTTCGTACAGCTTAAAATAGTGCGTTATATGTGTATAAGTTGTCTGATATTTTTCACAGGCATTACAGACGTTCTCAGCGATTCTTAAGGTGTATGCTTAAGGTGTGGAAATTTAATAAAATAATTAAATGTTTTGGTGCATATTAAAATAGTGCCGTATATGTGTATAAGTCGCGTGATACTTTATATAAGACAGAGCGCCGATTTTGGTCAATCCCAAGGTGTATACCAAGGTGCTGGAAATTCATAAAATAATTAAATGGTTTCTTAAGGTGCGGGAAATTAATAAAATAATTAAATGTTTCCGTACTTCTTAAAATAGTGCGTTATATGTGTATACGTCGTCTGATACTTTTCATAAGAATTGCATCCGTTCTTAGCGATTCTTAAGTAATGTTCTTAAGGTGCGGGATTTTAATAAAATAATTAAATGTTTTTGTACATCTTAAAATAGTGCGTTATACGTGTATAAGTCGTCTGATATTGTTTCACAGCAAGAGCGCCGTGCCCGGCAATTATCAAGGTGTATACTTAAGGTGCGGGAAATTAATAAAATAATTAAATGTTTTCGTGCATCTTTAAATAGTGCGTTATGTGTGTATAAGTTGTCTGATTTTTTTCTCATAGGCATTACACACGTTCTCAGCGATTCCTAAGGTTTATGCTTAAGGTGTGGAAATTTAATAAAATAATTAAATGTTTTCGTACATCTTAAAATAGTGCGTATCTGTATAAGTTGTCTGATATTTTTCATAGGCATTACAGACGTTCTCAGCGATTCTTAAGGTGTATGCTTAAGATGTGGAAATTTAATAAAATAATTAAATGTTTTGGTACATCTTAAAATAGTGCCGTATATGTGCATAAGTCGCGTGATACTTTATATAAGACAGAGCGCCGATTTTGGTCATTCCCAAGGTGTATACCAAGGTGCTGGAAATTCATAAAATAATTAAATGTTTTCTTAAGATGCGGGAAATTAATAAAATAAATAAAGGTTTTCGTACATCTTAAAAGAGCGCGTTATATGTGTATAAGTCGTCTGATATTGTTTCAAAGCAAGAGCGCCGTGCTCGGCAATTATCAAGTTGTATACTTAAGGTGCGGGAAATTAATAAAATGATTAAATGTTTTCGTACATCTTAACATAGTGCGTTATATGTGTATAAGTCGTCTGTTTTTTTTATAGGCATTACAGCCGTACTCAGCGATTCTTAAGGTGAATGCTTAAAGTTCGGAAATTAAATAAAATAATTAAATGTTTTGGTGCATCTTAAAATTGTGTGCTATTTGTATATACGTTGTCTGATACTTTGTGTAAGAAGGACGGCAGTTCTCGCCGGTTCTCAAGTGTATACTTAAGGTGCGGAAAATTAATACAATAATTAAATGTGTTCGTACATCTTAAAATAGTGCGTTATATGTGTATAAGTTGTCTGATTTTTTTCTCATATGCATTACAAACGTTCTCACCGATTCCTAAGGTGTATGCTTAAGGTGTGGAAATTTAATAAAGTAATTCAATGTTTTGGTGCATCTTAAAATAGTGCCGTATATGTGTATAAGTCGCGTGATACTTTATATAAGACAGAGCGCCAATTTTGGTCATTCCCAAGGTGTATACCGAGGTGCTGGAAATTCATAAAATAATTAAATGTTTTCTTAAGGTGCGGGAAATTAATAAAATAATTAAATGTTTCCGTACTTCTTAAAATAGTGCGTTATGTGTGTATTAGTTGTCTGATACTGTTCATAAGAATTACATCCGTTCTTAGCGATTCTTAAGTAATATTCTTAAGGTGCGGGATTTTAATAAAATAAATAAATGTTTTCGTACATCTTAAAATAGTGCGTTATATGTGTATAAGTCGTCTGATATTGTTTCAAAGCAAGAGCGCCGTGCTCGGCAATTATCAAGGTGTATACTTAAGGTGCGGGAAATTAATAAAATAATTAAATGTTTTCGTAAATCTTAAAATAGCGCGTTATATGTGTATAAGTCGTCTGATATTTGTCATATGCTTACATCCGTTCTCAGCGAGTCTTAAGGTGAGTGCTTAAGGTGCGGAAATTTAATAAAATAATTAAATGTTTTGGTGCATCTTAAAATAGTGCCGTATTTGCGTATAAGTCGCCTGATACTTTATCTAAGACAGAGCGCCGCTGTTGATGATGCCCAAGTTAAAATAGTGCGTTATAAGTGTATAAGTCGCCTGATATTGTTTCAAAGCAAGAGCGCCGTGCTCGGCAATTATCAAGGTGTATACTTAAGGTGCGGGAAATTAATAAAATAATTAAATGTTTTCGTACATCTTTAAATAGTGCGTTATATGTGTATAAGTTTTCTGATTTTTTTCTCATATGCATTACAAACGTTCTCAGCGATTCCTAAGGTGTATGCTTAAGGTGTGGAAATTTAATAAAATAATTAAATGTTTTGGTGCATCTTAAAATAGTGCCGTATTTGTGTATAAGTCGCGTGATACTTTATATAAGACAGAGCGCCGATTTTGGTCATTCCCAAGGTGTATACCAAGGTGCTGACAATTCATAAAATAATTAAATGTGTTCTTAAGGTGTGGGAAATTAATAAAATAATTAAATGTTTCCGTACATCTTAAAATAGTGCGTTATTTGTGTATAAGTCGCATGATACTTTATCTAAGACAGAGTTCCGTTCGTTGAGATTCTTAATGTGTATACTTAAGGTGCGGGATTTTAATAAAATAATTAAATGTTTTCGTGCATCTTAAAATAGTGCGTTATATGTGTATAAGTCGTCTGATATTGTTTCTAATCAAGAGCGCCGTGCTCTGCAATTGTCGAGGTGTATACTTACTTAAGGTGCGGGAAATTAATAAAATAATTAAATGTTTCCGTACATTTTAAAATAGTGCGTTATATGTGTATAAGTTGTCTGATACTTTTCATAAGAATTACATCCGTTCTTAGCGATTTTTAAGGTATATTCTTAAGGTGCTGGATTTTAATAAAATAATTAAATGTTTTCGTACATCTTAAAATAGTGCGTTATATGTGTATAAGTCGTCTGATATTGTTTCAAAGCAAGAGCGCCGTGCTCGGCAATTATCAAGGTGTATACTTAAGGTGCGGGAAATTAATAAAATAATTAAATGTTTTCGTACATCTTAAAATAGTGCCGTATTTGCGTATAAGTCGCCTGATACTTTATCTAAGACAGAGCGCCGTTCTTCGCGATTCGCAAGGTGTATACCAAGGTGCTGGAAATGCATAAAATAATTAAATGTTTTCTTAAGGTGCGGGATTTAAATAAAATAATTAAATGTTTTCGTACAGCTTAAAATAGTGCGTTATATGTGTATAAGTTGTCTGATATTTTTCACAGGCATTACAGACGTTCTCAGCGATTCTTAAGGTGTATGCTTAAGGTGTGGAAATTTAATAAAATAATTAAATGTTTTGGTGCATATTAAAATAGTGCCATATATGTGTATAAGTCGCGTGATACTTTATATAAGACAGAGCGCCGATTTTGGTCATTCCCAAGTTGTATACCAAGGTGCTGGAAATTCATAAAATAATTAAATGTTTTCTTAAGGTGCGGGAAATTAATAAAATAATTAAATGTTTCCGTACTTCTTAAAATAGTGCGTTATGTGTGTATTAGTTGTCTGATACTTTTCATAAGAATTACATCCGTTCTTAGCGATTTTTAAAGTATATTCTTAAGGTGCTGGATTTTAATAAAATAATTAAATGTTTTCGTACATCTTAAAATAGTGCGTTATATGTGTATAAGTCGTCTGATATTGTTTCAAAGCAAGAGCGCCGTGCTCGGCAATTATCAAGGTGTATACTTAAGGTGCGGGAAATTAATAAAATAATTAAATGTTTTCGTACATCTTAAAATAGCGCGTTATATGTGTATTGTCTGATATTTTTCATAGGCATTACAGACGTTCTCAGCGATTCTTAAGGTGTATGCTTAAGGTGTGGAAATTTAATAAAATAATTAAATGTTTTGGTGCATATTAAAATAGTGCCGAATATGTGCATAATTCGCGTAATACTTTATATAAGACAGAGCGCTGATTTTGGTCATTCCCAAGGTGTATACCAAGGTGCTGGAAATTCATAAAATAATTAAATGTTTTCTTAAGGTGCGGGAAATTAATAAAATAATTATATGTTTCCGTACATCTTAAAATAGTGCGTTATGTGTGTATTAGTTGTCTGATACTTTTCATAAGAATTACATCCGTTCTTAGCGATTCTTAAGTAATATTCTTAAGGTGCGGGATTTTAATAAAATAATTAAATGTTTTCGTACATCTTAAAATAGTGCGTTATATGTGTATAAGTCGTCTGATATTGTTTCAAAGCAAGAGCGCCGTGCTCGGCAATTATCAAGGTGTATACTTAAGGTGCGGGAAATTAATAAAATAATTAAATGTTTTCGTACATCTTAAAATAGTGCCGTATTTGCGTATAAGTCGCCTGATACTTTATCTAAGACAGAGCGCCGTTCTTCGCGATTCGCAAAGTGTATACCAAGGTGCTGAAAATGCATAAAATAATTAAATGTTTTCTTAAGGTGCGGGAAATTAATAAAATAATTAAATGTTTTCGTACATCTTTAAATAGTGCGTTATAGGTGTATAAGTTGTCTGATTTTTTTCTCATATGCATTACAAACGTTCTCACCGATTCCTAAGGTGTATGCTTAAGGTGTGGAAATTTAATAAAGTAATTAAATGTTTTGGTGCATCTTAAAATAGTGCCGTATATGTGTATAAGTCGCGTGATACTTTATATAAGACAGAGCGCCAATTTTGGTCATTCCCAAGGTGTATACCGAGGTGCTGGAAATTCATAAAATAATTAAATGTTTTCTTAAGGTGCGGGAAATTAATAAAATAATTAAATGTTTCCGTACTTCTTAAAATAGTGCGTTATGTGTGTATTAGTTGTCTGATACTGTTCATAAGAATTACATCCGTTCTTAGCGATTCTTAAGTAATATTCTTAAGGTGCAGGATTTTAATAAAATAAATAAATGTTTTCGTACATCTTAAAATAGTGCGTTATATGTGTATAAGTCGTCTGATATTGTTTCAAAGCAAGAGCGCCGTGCTCGGCAATTATCAAGGTGTATACTTAAGGTGCGGGAAATTAATAAAATAATTAAATGTTTTCGTAAATCTTAAAATAGCGCGTTATATGTGTATAAGTCGTCTGATATTTTTCATAGGCTTACATCCGTTCTCAGCGAGTCGTAAGGTGAGTGCTTAAGGTGCGGAAATTTAATAAAATAATTAAATGTTTTGGTGCATCTTAAAATAGTGCCGTATTTGCGTATAAGTCGCCTGATACTTTATCTAAGACAGAGCGCCGCTGTTGGTGATGCCCAAGTTAAAATAGTGCGTTATATGTGTATAAGTCGTCTGACACTTTTAATAAAAATTACAGCCGTTTTCAGCGATACTGAAGGTGTTTACTTAAGGTGCGGAAATTTAATAATTAATAATTTAATGTTTTCGTACATCTTAAAATAGTGCGGTTTATGTGTATAAGTTGTCTGATATTTTTCATAGGCATTACAGACGTTCTCAGCGATTCTTAAGGTGTATGCTTAAGGTGTGGAAATTTAATAAAATAATTAAATGTTTTGGTGCATCTTAAAATAGTGCCGTATATGTGTATAAGTCGCGTGATACTTTATATAAGACAGAGCGCCGATTTTGGTCATTCCCAAGGTGTATACCAAGGTGCTGGAAATTCATAAAATAATTAAATGTGTTCTTAAGTTGTGGGAAATTAATAAAATAATTAAATGTTTCCGTACTTCTTAAAATAGTGCGTTATGTGTGTATTAGTTGTCTGATACTTTTCATAAGAATTACATCCGTTCTTAGCGATTTTTAAGGTATATTCTTAAGGTGCTGGATTTTAATAAAATAATTAAATTTTTTCGTACATCTTAAAATAGTGCGTTATATGTGTATAAGTCGTCTGATATTGTTTCAAAGCAAGAGCGCCGTGCTCGGCAATTATCAAGGTGTATACTTAAGGTGCGGGAAATTAATAAAATAATTAAATGTTTCCGTACTTCTTAAAATAGTGCGTTATGTGTGTATTAGTTGTCTGATACTGTTCATAAGAATTACATCCGTTCTTAGCGATTCTTAAGTAATATTCTTAAGGTGCGGGATTTTAATAAAATAAATAAATGTTTTCGTACATCTTAAAATAGTGCGTTATATGTGTATAAGTCGTCTGATATTGTTTCAAAGCAAGAGCGCCGTGCTCGGCAATTATCAAGGTGTATACTTAAGGTGCGGGAAATGAATAAAATAATTAAATGTTTTCGTAAATCTTAAAATAGCGCGTTATATGTGTATAAGTCGTCTGATATTTTTCATAGGCTTACATCCGTTCTCAGCGAGTCTTAAGGTGAGTGCTTAAGGTGCGGAAATTTAATAAAATAATTAAATGTTTTGGTGCATCTTAAAATAGTGCCGTATTTGCGTATAAGTCGCCTGATACTTTATCTAAGACAGAGCGCCGCTGTTGATGATGCCCAAGTTAAAATAGTGCGTTATAAGTGTATAAGTCGCCTGATATTGTTTCAAAGCAAGAGCGCCGTGCTCGGCAATTATCAAGGTGTATACTTAAGGTGCGGGAAATTAATAAAATAATTAAATGTTTTCGTACATCTTTAAATAGTGCGTTATATGTGTATAAGTTTTCTGATTTTTTTCTCATATGCATTACAAACGTTCTCAGCGATTCCTAAGGTGTATGCTTAAGGTGTGGAAATTTAATAAAATAATTAAATGTTTTGGTGCATCTTAAAATAGTGCCGTATATGTGTATAAGTCGCGTGATACTTTATATAAGACAGAGCGCCGATTTTGGTCATTCCCAAGGTGTATACCAAGGTGCTGACAATTCATAAAATAATTAAATGTGTTCTTAAGGTGTGGGAAATTAATAAAATAATTAAATGTTTCCGTACATCTTAAAATAGTGCGTTATTTGTGTATAAGTCGCATGATACTTTATCTAAGACAGAGTTCCGTTCGTTGAGATTCTTAATGTGTATACTTAAGGTGCGGGATTTTAATAAAATAATTAAATGTTTTCGTGCATCTTAAAATAGTGCGTTATATGTGTATAAGTCGTCTGATATTGTTTCTAATCAAGAGCGCCGTGCTCTGCAATTGTCGAGGTGTATTATACTTACTTAAGGTGCGGGAAATTAATAAAATAATTAAATGTTTCCGTACATTTTAAAATAGTGCGTTATATGTGTATAAGTTGTCTGATACTTTTCATAAGAATTACATCCGTTCTTAGCGATTTTTAAGGTATATTCTTAAGGTGCTGGATTTTAATAAAATAATTAAATGTTTTCGTACATCTTAAAATAGTGCGTTATATGTGTATAAGTCGTCTGATATTGTTTCAAAGCAAGAGCGCCGTGCTCGGAAATTATCAAGGTGTATACTTAAGGTGCGGGAAATTAATAAAATAATTAAATGTTTTCGTACATCTTAAAATAGTGCCGTATTTGCGTATAAGTCGCCTGATACTTTATCTAAGACAGAGCGCCGTTCTTCGCGATTCGCAAGGTGTATACCAAGGTGCTGGAAATGCATAAAATAATTAAATGTTTTCTTAAGGTGCGGGATTTAAATAAAATAATTAAATGTTTTCGTACAGCTTAAAATAGTGCGTTATATGTGTATAAGTTGTCTGATATTTTTCACAGGCATTACAGACGTTCTCAGCGATTCTTAAGGTGTATGCTTAAGGTGTGGAAATTTAATAAAATAATTAAATGTTTTGGTGCATATTAAAATAGTGCCGTATATGTGCATAATTCGCGTGATACTTTATATAAGACAGAGCGCCGATTTTGGTCATTTCCAAGGTGTATACCAAGGTGCTGAGAATTCATAAAATAATTAAATGTGTTCTTAAGGTGTGGGAAATTAATAAAATAATTAAATGTTTCCGTACATCTTAAAATAGTGCGTTATGTGTGTATTAGTTGTCTGATACTTTTCATAAGAATTACATCCGTTCTTAGCGATTCTTAAGTAATATTCTTAAGGTGCGGGATTTTAATAAAATAATTAAATGTTTTCGTACATCTTTAAATAGTGCGTTATATGTGTATAAGTTGTCTGATACTTTTCATAAGAATTACATCCGTTCTTAACGATTTTTAAGGTATATTCTTAAGGTGCTGGATTTTAATAAAATAATTAAATGTTTTCGTACATCTTAAAATAGTGCGTTATATGTGTATAAGTCGTCTGATATTGTTTCAAAGCAAGAGCGCCGTGCTCGGCAATTATCAAGGTGTATACTTAAGGTGCGGGAAATTAATAAAATAATTAAATGTTTTCGTACATCTTAAAATAGTGCCGTATTTGCGTATAAGTCGCCTGATACTTTATCTAAGACAGAGCGCCGTTCTTCGCGATTCGCAAAGTGTATACCAAGGTGCTGAAAATGCATAAAATAATTAAATGTTTTCTTAAGGTGCGGGAAATTAATAAAATAATTAAATGTTTTCGTACATCTTTAAATAGTGCGTTATATGTGTATAAGTTGTCTGATTTTTTTCTCATATGCATTACAAACGTTCTCACCGATTCCTAAGGTGTATGCTTAAGGTGTGGAAATTTAATAAAGTAATTAAATGTTTTGGTGCATCTTAAAATAGTGCCGTATATGTGTATAAGTCGCGTGATACTTTATATAAGACAGAGCGCCAATTTTGGTCATTCCCAAGGTGTATACCGAGGTGCTGGAAATTCATAAAATAATTAAATGTTTTCTTAAGGTGCGGGAAATTAATAAAATAATTAAATGTTTCCGTACTTCTTAAAATAGTGCGTTATGTGTGTATTAGTTGTCTGATACTGTTCATAAGAATTACATCCGTTCTTAGCGATTCTTAAGTAATATTCTTAAGGTGCGGGATTTTAATAAAATAAATAAATGTTTTCGTACATCTTAAAATAGTGCGTTATATGTGTATAAGTCGTCTGATATTGTTTCAAAGCAAGAGCGCCGTGCTCGGCAATTATCAAGGTGTATACTTAAGGTGCGGGAAATTAATAAAATAATTAAATGTTTTCGTAAATCTTAAAATAGCGCGTTATATGTGTATAAGTCGTCTGATATTTTTCATAGGCTTACATCCGTTCTCAGCGAGTCTTAAGGTGAGTGCTTAAGGTGCGGAAATTTAATAAAATAATTAAATGTTTTGGTGCATCTTAAAATAGTGCCGTATTTGCGTATAAGTCGCCTGATACTTTATCTAAGACAGAGCGCCGCTGTTGATGATGCCCAAGTTAAAATAGTGCGTTATAAGTGTATAAGTCGCCTGATATTGTTTCAAAGCAAGAGCGCCGTGCTCGGCAATTATCAAGGTGTATACTTAAGGTGCGGGAAATTAATAAAATAATTAAATGTTTTCGTACATCTTTAAATAGTGCGTTATATGTGTATAAGTTTTCTGATTTTTTTCTCATATGCATTACAAACGTTCTCAGCGATTCCTAAGGTGTATGCTTAAGGTGTGGAAATTTAATAAAATAATTAAATGTTTTGGTGCATCTTAAAATAGTGCCGTATATGTGTATAAGTCGCGTGATACTTTATATAAGACAGAGCGCCGATTTTGGTCATTCCCAAGGTGTATACCAAGGTGCTGAGAATTCATAAAATAATTAAATGTGTTCTTAAGGTGTGGGAAATTAATAAAATAATTAAATGTTTCCGTACATCTTAAAATAGTGCGTTATTTGTGTATAAGTCGCATGATACTTTATCTAAGACAGAGTTCCGTTCGTTGAGATTCTTAATGTGTATACTTAAGGTGCGGGATTTTAATAAAATAATTAAATGTTTTCGTGCATCTTAAAATAGTGCGTTATATGTGTATAAGTCGTCTGATATTGTTTCTAATCAAGAGCGCCGTGCTCTGCAATTGTCGAGGTGTATACTTACTTAAGGTGCGGGAAATTAATAAAATAATTAAATGTTTCCGTACATTTTAAAATAGTGCGTTATATGTGTATAAGTTGTCTGATACTTTTCATAAGAATTACATCCGTTCTTAGCGATTTTTAAGGTATATTCTTAAGGTGCTGGATTTTAATAAAATAATTAAATGTTTTCGTACATCTTAAAATAGTGCGTTATATGTGTATAAGTCGTCTGATATTGTTTCAAAGCAAGAGCGCCGTGCTTGGCAATTATCAAGGTGTATACTTAAGGTGCGGGAAATTAATAAAATAATTAAATGTTTTCGTACATCTTAAAATAGTGCCGTATTTGCGTATAAGTCGCCTGATACTTTATCTAAGACAGAGCGCCGTTCTTCGCGATTCGCAAGGTGTATACCAAGGTGCTGGAAATGCATAAAATAATTAAATGTTTTCTTAAGGTGCGGGATTTAAATAAAATAATTAAATGTTTTCGTACAGCTTAAAATAGTGCGTTATATGTGTATAAGTTGTCTGATATTTTTCACAGGCATTACAGACGTTCTCAGCGATTCTTAAGGTGTATGCTTAAGGTGTGGAAATTTAATAAAATAATTAAATGTTTTGGTGCATATTAAAATAGTGCCATATATGTGTATAAGTCGCGTGATACTTTATATAAGACAGAGCGCCGATTTTGGTCATTCCCAAGTTGTATACCAAGGTGCTGGAAATTCATAAAATAATTAAATGTTTTCTTAAGGTGCGGGAAATTAATAAAATAATTAAATGTTTCCGTACTTCTTAAAATAGTGCGTTATGTGTGTATTAGTTGTCTGATACTTTTCATAAGAATTACATCCGTTCTTAGCGATTTTTAAGGTATATTCTTAAGGTGCTGGATTTTAATAAAATAATTAAATGTTTTCGTACATCTTAAAATAGTGCGTTATATGTGTATAAGTCGTCTGATATTGTTTCAAAGCAAGAGCGCCGTGCTCGGCAATTATCAAGGTGTATACTTAAGGTGCGGGAAATTAATAAAATAATTAAATGTTTTCGTACATCTTAAAATAGCGCGTTATATGTGTATTGTCTGATATTTTTCATAGGCATTACAGACGTTCTCAGCGATTCTTAAGGTGTATGCTTAAGGTGTGGAAATTTAATAAAATAATTAAATGTTTTGGTGCATATTAAAATAGTGCCGAATATGTGCATAATTCGCGTAATACTTTATATAAGACAGAGCGCTGATTTTGGTCATTCCCAAGGTGTATACCAAGGTGCTGGAAATTCATAAAATAATTAAATGTTTTCTTAAGGTGCGGGAAATTAATAAAATAATTAAATGTTTCCGTACATCTTAAAATAGTGCGTTATGTGTGTATTAGTTGTCTGATACTTTTCATAAGAATTACATCCGTTCTTAGCGATTCTTAAGTAATATTCTTAAGGTGCGGGATTTTAATAAAATAATTAAATGTTTTCGTACATCTTAAAATAGTGCGTTATATGTGTATACGTCGTCTGATACTTTTCATAAGAATTACATCCGTTATTAGCGATTCTTAAGTAATATTCTTAAGGTGCGGGATTTTAATAAAATAATTAAATGTTTTTGTACATCTTAAAATAGTGCGTTATACGTGTATAAGTCGTCTGATATTGTTTCACAGCAAGAGCGCCGTGCCCGGCAATTATCAAGGTGTATACTTAAGGTGCGGGAAATTAATAAAATAATTAAATGTTTTCGTGCATCTTTAAATAGTGCGTTATGTGTGTATAAGTTGTCTGATTTTTTTCTCATAGGCATTACAAACGTTCTCAGCGATTCCTAAGGTTTATGCTTAAGGTGTGGAAATTTAATAAAATAATTAAATGTTTTCGTACATCTTAAAATAGTGCCGTATATGTGTATAAGTCGCGTGATACTTTATATAAGACAGAGCGCCGATTTTGGTCATTTCCAAGGTGTATACCAAGGTGCTGAGAATTCATAAAATAATTAAATGTGTTCTTAAGGTGTGGGAAATTAATAAAATAATTAAATGTTTCCGTACATCTTAAAATAGTGCGTTATTTGTGTATAAGTCGCATGATACTTTATCTAAGACAGAGTTCCGTTCGTTGAGATTCTTAATGTGTATACTTAAGGTGCGGGATTTTAATAAAATAATTAAATGTTTTCGTGCATCTTAAAATAGTGCGTTATATGTGTATAAGTCGTCTGATATTGTTTCTAATCAAGAGCGCCGTGCTCTGCGATTGTCGAGGTGTATACTTACTTAAGGTGCGGGAAATTAATAAAATAATTAAATGTTTCCGTACATTTTAAAATAGTGCGTTATATGTGTATAAGTTGTCTGATACTTTTCATAAGAATTACATCCGTTCTTAGCGATTTTTAAGGTATATTCTTAAGGTGCTGGATTTTAATAAAATAATTAAATGTTTTCGTACATCTTAAAATAGTGCGTTATATGTGTATAAGTCGTCTGATATTGTTTCAAAGCAAGAGCGCCGTGCTTGGCAATTATCAAGGTGTATACTTAAGGTGCGGGAAATTAATAAAATAATTAAATGTTTTCGTACATCTTAAAATAGTGCCGTATTTGCGTATAAGTCGCCTGATACTTTATCTAAGACAGAGCGCCGTTCTTCGCGATTCGCAAGGTGTATACCAAGGTGCTGGAAATGCATAAAATAATTAAATGTTTTCTTAAGGTGCGGGATTTAAATAAAATAATTAAATGTTTTCGTACAGCTTAAAATAGTGCGTTATATGTGTATAAGTTGTCTGATATTTTTCACAGGCATTACAGACGTTCTCAGCGATTCTTAAGGTGTATGCTTAAGGTGTGGAAATTTAATAAAATAATTAAATGTTTTAGTGCATATTAAAATAGTGCCATATATGTGTATAAGTCGCGTGATACTTTATATAAGACAGAGCGCCGATTTTGGTCATTCCCAAGTTGTATACCAAGGTGCTGGAAATTCATAAAATAATTAAATGTTTTCTTAAGGTGCGGGAAATTAATAAAATAATTAAATGTTTCCGTACTTCTTAAAATAGTGCGTTATGTGTGTATTAGTTGTCTGATACTTTTCATAAGAATTACATCCGTTCTTAGCGATTTTTAAGGTATATTCTTAAGGTGCTGGATTTTAATAAAATAATTAAATGTTTTCGTACATCTTAAAATAGTGCGTTATATGTGTATAAGTCGTCTGATATTGTTTCAAAGCAAGAGCGCCGTGCTCGGCAATTATCAAGGTGTATACTTAAGGTGCGGGAAATTAATAAAATAATTAAATGTTTTCGTACATCTTAAAATAGCGCGTTATATGTGTATTGTCTGATATTTTTCATAGGCATTACAGACGTTCTCAGCGATTCTTAAGGTGTATGCTTAAGGTGTGGAAATTTAATAAAATAATTAAATGTTTTGGTGCATATTAAAATAGTGCCGAATATGTGCATAATTCGCGTAATACTTTATATAAGACAGAGCGCCGATTTTGGTCATTCCCAAGGTGTATACCAAGGTGCTGGAAATTCATAAAATAATTAAATGTTTTCTTAAGGTGCGGGAAATTAATAAAATAATTAAATGTTTTCGTGCATCTTTAAATAGTGCGTTATGTGTGTATAAGTTGTCTGATTTTTTTCTCATAGGCATTACAAACGTTCTCAGCGATTCCTAAGGTTTATGCTTAAGGTGTGGAAATTTAATAAAATAATTAAATGTTTTCGTACATCTTAAAATAGTGCGTATGTGTATAAGTTGTCTGATATTTTTCATAGGCATTACAGACGTTCTCAGCGATTCTTAAGGTGTATGCTTAAGGTGTGGAAATTTAATAAAATAATTAAATGTTTTGGTACATCTTAAAATAGTGCCGTATATGTGCATATGTCGCGTGATACTTTATATAAGACAGAGCGCCGATTTTGGTCATTCCCAAGGTGTATACCAAGGTGCTGGAAATTCATAAAATAATTAAATGTTTTCTTAAGGTGCGGGAAATTAATAAAATAATTAAAGGTTTTCGTACATCTTAAAAGAGCGCGTTATATGTGTATAAGTAGTCTGATATTGCTTCAAAGCAAGAGCGCCGTGCTCGGCAATTATCAAGTTGTATACTTAAGCTGCGGGAAATTATTAAAATGATTAAATGTTTTCGTACATCTTAACATAGTGCGTTATATTTGTATAAGTCGTCTGTTTTTTTTATAGGCATTACAGCCGTACTCAGCGATTCTTAAGGTGAATGCTTAAAGTTCGGAAATTAAATAAAATAATTAAATGTTTTGGTGCATCTTAAAATTGTGTGCTATTTGTATATACGTCGTCTGATACTTTGTGTAAGAAGGACGGCAGTTCTCGCCGATTCTCAAGTGTATACTTAAGGTGCGGAAAATTAATACAATAATTAAATGTGTTCGTACATCTTAAAATAGTGCGTTATATGTGTATAAGTTGTCTGATATTTTTCATAGGCATTACAAACGTTCTCAGCGATTCTTAAGGTGTATGCTTAAGGTGAGGAAATTTAATAAAATAATTAAATGTTTTCGTACATCTTAAAATAGTTCCGTATTTGCGTATAAGTCGCTTGATACTTTATCTAAGACAGAGCGCCGTTCTTCGCTATTCGCAAGGTGTATACCAAGGTGCTGGAAATTCATAATATAATTAAATGTTTTCTTAAGGTGCGGGAAATTAATAAAATAATTAAATGTTTCCGTACATTTTAAAATAGTGCGTTATATGTGTATAAGTTGTCTGATAATGTTTCAAAGCAAGAGCGCCGTGATCGGCAATTATCAAGGTGTATACTTAAGGTGCGGGAAATTAATAAAATGATTAAATGTTTTCGTACATCTTAACATAGTGAGTTATATTTGTATAAGTCGTCTGTTTTTTTATAGGCATTACAGCCGTACTCAGCGATTCTTAAGGTGAATGCTTAAAGTTCGGAAATTAAATAAAAAAATTAAATGTTTTGGTGCATCTTAAAATTGTGTGCTATTTGTATATACGTCGTCTGATACTTTGTGTAAGAAGGACGGCAGTTCTCGCCGATTCTCAAGTGTATATTTAAGGTGCGGAAAATTAATAAAATAATTAAATGTTTTCGTGCATCTTTAAATAGTGCGTTATGTGTGTATAAGTTGTCTGATTTTTTTCTCATAGGCATTACAAACGTTCTCAGCGATTCCTAAGGTGTATGCTTAAGGTGTGGAAATTTAATAAAATAATTAAATGTTTTGGTGCATCTTAAAATAGTGCCGTATATGTGTATAAGTCGCGTGATACTTTATATAAGACAGAGCGCCGATTTTGGTCATTCCCAAGGTGTATACCAAGGTGCTGACAATTCATAAAATAATTAAATGTGTTCTTAAGGTGTGGGAAATTAATAAAATAATTAAATGTTTCCGTACATCTTAAAATAGTGCGTTATTTGTGTATAAGTCGCATGATACTTTATCTAAGACAGAGTTCCGTTCGTTGAGATTCTTAATGTGTATACTTAAGGTGCGGGATTTTAATAAAATAATTAAATGTTTTCGTGCATCTTAAAATAGTGCGTTATATGTGTATAAGTCGTCTGATATTGTTTCTAATCAAGAGCGCCGTGCTCTGCAATTGTCGAGGTGTATACTTACTTAAGGTGCGGGAAATTAATAAAATAATTAAATGTTTCCGTACATTTTAAAATAGTGCGTTATATGTGTATAAGTTGTCTGATACTTTTCATAAGAATTACATCCGTTCTTAGCGATTTTTAAGGTATATTCTTAAGGTGCTGGATTTTAATAAAATAATTAAATGTTTTCGTACATCTTAAAATAGTGTGTTATATGTGTATAAGTCGTCTGATATTGTTTCAAAGCAAGAGCGCCGTGCTCGGCAATTATCAAGGTGTATACTTAAGGTGCGGGAAATTAATAAAATAATTAAATGTTTTCGTACATCTTAAAATAGTGCCGTATTTGCGTATAAGTCGCCTGATACTTTATCTAAGACAGAGCGCCGTTCTTCGCGATTCGCAAGGTGTATACCAAGGTGCTGGAAATGCATAAAATAATTAAATGTTTTCTTAAGGTGCGGGATTTAAATAAAATAATTAAATGTTTTCGTACAGCTTAAAATAGTGCGTTATATGTGTATAAGTTGTCTGATATTTTTCACAGGCATTACAGACGTTCTCAGCGATTCTTAAGGTGTATGCTTAAGGTGTGGAAATTTAATAAAATAATTAAATGTTTTGGTGCATATTAAAATAGTGTCATATATGTGTATAAGTCGCGTGATACTTTATATAAGACAGAGCGCCGATTTTGGTCATTCCCAAGTTGTATACCAAGGTGCTGGAAATTCATAAAATAATTAAATGTTTTCTTAAGGTGCGGGAAATTAATAAAATAATTAAATGTTTCCGTACTTCTTAAAATAGTGCGTTATGTGTGTATTAGTTGTCTGATACTTTTCATAAGAATTACATCCGTTCTTAGCGATTTTTAAGGTATATTCTTAAGGTGCTGGATTTTAATAAAATAATTAAATGTTTTCGTACATCTTAAAATAGTGCGTTATATGTGTATAAGTCGTCTGATATTGTTTCAAAGCAAGAGCGCCGTGCTCGGCAATTATCAAGGTGTATACTTAAGGTGCGGGAAATTAATAAAATAATTAAATGTTTTCGTACATCTTAAAATAGCGCGTTATATGTGTATTGTCTGATATTTTTCATAGGCATTACAGACGTTCTCAACGATTCTTAAGGTGTATGCTTAAGGTGTTGAAATTTAATAAAATAATTAAATGTTTTGGTGCATAATAAAATAGTGCCGAATATGTGCATAATTCGCGTAATACTTTATATAAGACAGAGCGCTGATTTTGGTCATTCCCAAGGTGTATACCAAGGTGCTGGAAATTCATAAAATAATTAAATGTTTTCTTAAGGTGCGGGAAATTAATAAAATAATTAAATGTTTCCGTACATCTTAAAATAGTGCGTTATGTGTGTATTAGTTGTCTGATACTTTTCATAAGAATTACATCCGTTCTTAGCGATTCTTAAGTAATATTCTTAAGGTGCGGGATTTTAATAAAATAATTAAATGTTTTTGTACATCTTAAAATAGTGCGTTATACGTGTATAAGTCGTCTGATATTGTTTCACAGCAAGAGCGCCGTGCCCGGCAATTATCAAGGTGTATACTTAAGGTGCGGGAAATTAATAAAATAATTAAATGTTTTCGTGCATCTTTAAATAGTGCGTTATGTGTGTATAAGTTGTCTGATTTTTTTCTCATAGGCATTACAAACGTTCTCAGCGATTCCTAAGGTTTATGCTTAAGGTGTGGAAATTTAATAAAATAATTAAATGTTTTCGTACATCTTAAAATAGTGCGTATGTGTATAAGTTGTCTGATATTTTTCATAGGCATTACAGACGTTCTCAGCGATTCTTAAGGTGTATGCTTAAGGTGCGGGAAATTAATAAAATGATTAAATGTTTTCGTACATCTTAACATAGTGAGTTATATTTGTATAAGTCGTCTGTTTTTTTTATAGGCATTACAGCCGTACTCAGCGATTCTTAAGGTGAATGCTTAAAGTTCGGAAATTAAATAAAATAATTAAATGTTTTGGTGCATCTTAAAATTGTGTGCTATTTGTATATACGTCGTCTGATACTTTGTGTAAGAAGGACGGCAGTTCTCGCCGATTCTCAAGTGTATATTTAAGGTGCGGAAAATTAATAAAATAATTAAATGTTTTCGTGCATCTTTAAATAGTGCGTTATGTGTGTATAAGTTGTCTGATTTTTTTCTCATAGGCATTACAAACGTTCTCAGCGATTCCTAAGGTGTATGCTTAAGGTGTGGAAATTTAATAAAATAATTAAATGTTTTGGTGCATCTTAAAATAGTGCCGTATATGTGTATAAGTCGCGTGATACTTTATATAAGACAGAGCGCCGATTTTGGTCATTCCCAAGGTGTATACCAAGGTGCTGACAATTCATAAAATAATTAAATGTGTTCTTAAGGTGTGGGAAATTAATAAAATAATTAAATGTTTCCGTACATCTTAAAATAGTGCGTTATTTGTGTATAAGTCGCATGATACTTTATCTAAGACAGAGTTCCGTTCGTTGAGATTCTTAATGTGTATACTTAAGGTGCGGGATTTTAATAAAATAATTAAATGTTTTCGTGCATCTTAAAATAGTGCGTTATATGTGTATAAGTCGTCTGATATTGTTTCTAATCAAGAGCGCCGTGCTCTGCAATTGTCGAGGTGTATACTTAAGGTGCGGGAAATTAATAAAATAATTAAATGTTTTCGTACATCTTAAAATAGTGCCGTATTTGCGTATAAGTCGCCTGATACTTTATCTAAGACAGAGCGCCGTTCTTCGCGATTCGCAAGGTGTATACCAAGGTGCTGGAAATGCATAAAATAATTAAATGTTTTCTTAAGGTGCGGGATTTAAATAAAATAATTAAATGTTTTCGTACAGCTTAAAATAGTGCGTTATATGTGTATAAGTTGTCTGATATTTTTCACAGGCATTACAGACGTTCTCAGCGATTCTTAAGGTGTATGCTTAAGGTGTGGAAATTTAATAAAATAATTAAATGTTTTGGTGCATATTAAAATAGTGCCATATATGTGTATAAGTCGCGTGATACTTTATATAAGACAGAGCGCCGATTTTGGTCATTCCCAAGTTGTATACCAAGGTGCTGGAAATTCATAAAATAATTAAATGTTTTCTTAAGGTGCGGGAAATTAATAAAATAATTAAATGTTTCCGTACTTCTTAAAATAGTGCGTTATGTGTGTATTAGTTGTCTGATACTTTTCATAAGAATTACATCCGTTCTTAGCGATTTTTAAGGTATATTCTTAAGGTGCTGGATTTTAATAAAATAATTAAATGTTTTCGTACATCTTAAAATAGTGCGTTATATGTGTATAAGTCGTCTGATATTGTTTCAAAGCAAGAGCGCCGTGCTCGGCAATTATCAAGGTGTATACTTAAGGTGCGGGAAATTAATAAAATAATTAAATGTTTTCGTACATCTTAAAATAGTGCCGTATTTGCGTATACGTCGCCTGATACTTTATCTAAGACAGAGCGCCATTCTTCGCGATTCGCAAGGTGTATACCAAGGTGCTGGAAATGCATAATATAATTAAATGTTTTCTTAAGGTGCGGGATTTAAATAAAATGATTAAATGTTTTTGTACATCTTAAAATAGTGCGTTATACGTGTATAAGTCGTCTGATATTGTTTCACAGCAAGAGCGCCGTGCTCGGCAATTATCAAAGCAAGAGCGCCGTGCTCGGCAATTATCAAGTTGTATACTTAAGGTGCGGGAAATTTAATAATTTAGGGATTTTAATAAAATAAATAAATGTTTTCGTACATCTTAAAATAGTGCGTTATATGTGTATAAGTCGTCTGATATTGTTTCAAAGCAAGAGCGCCGTGCTCGGCAATTATCAAGTTGTTTACTTAAGGTGCGGGAAATTAATAAAATGATTAAATGTTTTCGTACATCTTAACATAGTGCGTTATATGTGTATAAGTCGTCTGATATTTTTTATAGGCATTACAGCCGTACTCAGCGATTCTTAAGGTGAATGCTTAAAGTTCGGAAATTAAATAAAATAATTAAATGTTTTGGTGCATCTTAAAATTGTGTGCTATTTGTATATACGTCGTCTGATACTTTGTGTAAGAAGGACGGCAGTTCTCGCCGATTCTCAAGTGTATACTTAAGGTGCGGAAAATTAATACAATAATTAAATGTGTTCGTACATCCTAAAATAGTGCGTTATATGTGTATAAGTCGTCTGATATTGTTTCAAAGCAAGAGCGCCGTGCTCGGCAATTATCAAGTTGTTTACTTCAGGTGCGGGAAATTAATAAAATGATTAAATGTTTTCGTACATCTTAACATAGTGCGTTATATGTGTATAAGTCGTCTGATATTTTTCATAGGCATTACAAACGTTCTCAGCGATTCTTAAGGTGTATGCTTAAGGTGAGGAAATTTAATAAAATAATTAAATGTTTTCGTACATCTTAAAATAGTTCCGTATTTGCGTATAAGTCGCCTGCTACTTTATCTAAGACAGAGCGCCGTTCTTCGCTATTCGCAAGGTGTATACCAAGGTGCTGGAAATTCATAATATAATTAAATGTTTTCTTAAGGTGCGGGAAATTAATAAAATAATTAAATGTTTCCGTACATTTTAAAATAGTGCGTTATTTGTGTATAGGTCGCATGATACTTCATCTAAGACAGAGTTCCGTTCGTGGCGATTCTTAATGTGTATACTTAAGGTGCGGGAAATTAATAAAATAATTAAGTGTTTTCGTGCATCTTAAAATAGTGCGTTATATGTGTATAAGTCGTCTGATATTGTTTCTAATCAAGAGTGCCGTGCTCTGCAATTGTCGAGGTGTATACTTAAGGTGCGGGAAATTAATAAACAAATTAAATGTTTTCGTACATCTTAAACTATGCGTTAAATGTGTATAAGTCGTCGGAAACTTTTTCCAAGAAGGACATCCGTTTTCAGCGATCCTTAAGGTGTATACTCCAGGTGCGGGAAATTAATAAAATAATTACATGTTTCCGTGCATCTTAAAATAGTGCGTTATATGTGTATAAGTTGTCTGATATTTTTCATAGGCATTACAGACGTTCTCAGCGATTCTTAAGGTGTATGCTTAAGGTGTGGAAATTTAATAAAATAATTAAATGTTTTGGTGCATATTAAAATAGTGCCGTATATGTGCATAATTCGCGTGATACTTTATATAAGACAGAGCGCCGATTTTGGTCATTTCCATGGTGTATACCAAGGTGCTGGAAATTCATAAAATAATTAAATGTTTTCTTAAGGTGCGGGAAATTAATAAAATAATTAAATGTTTCCGTACTTCTTAAAATAGTGCGTTATGTGTGTATTAGTTGTCTGATACTTTTCATAAGAATTACATCCGTTCTTAGCGATTCTTAAGGTATATTCTTAAGGTGCTGGATTTTAATAAAATAATTAAATGTTTTCGTACATCTTCAAATAGTGCGTTATATGTGTATAAGTCGTCTGATATTGTTTCAAAGCAAGAGCGCCGTGCTCGGCAATTATCAAGGTGTATACTTAAGGTGCGGGAAATTAATAAAATAATTAAATGTTTTCGTACATCTTTAAATAGTGCGTTATATGTGTATAAGTTGTCTGATTTTTTTCTCATATGCATTACAAACGTTCTCAGCGATTCCTAAGGTGTATGCTTAAGGTGTGGAAATTTAATAAAATAATTAAATGTTTTGGTGCATCTTAAAATAGTGCCGTATATGTGTATAAGTCGCGTGATACTTTATATAAGACAGAGCGCCAATTTTGGTCATTCCCAAGGTGTATACCAAGGTGCTGGAAATTCATAAAATAATTAAATGTTTTCTTAAGGTGCGGGAAATTAATAAAATAATTAAATGTTTCCGTACTTCTTAAAATAGTGTGTTATGTGTGTATTAGTTGTCTGATACTGTTCATAAGAATTACATCCGTTCTTAGCGATTCTTAAGTAATATTCTTAAGGTGCGGGATTTTAATAAAATAAATAAATGTTTTCGTACATCTTAAAATAGTGCGTTATATGTGTATAAGTCGTCTGATATTGTTTCAAAGCAAGAGCGCCGTGCTCGGCAATTATCAAGGTGTATACTTAAGGTGCGGGAAATTAATAAAATAATTAAATGTTTTCGTAAATCTTAAAATAGCGCGTTATATGTGTATAAGTCGTCTGATATTTTTCATAGGCTTACATCCGTTCTCAGCGAGTCTTAAGGTGAGTGCTTAAGGTGTGGAAATTTAATAAAATAATTAAATGTTTTGGTGCATATTAAAATAGTGCCGTATATGTGCATAATTCGCGTGATACTTTATATAAGACAGAGCGCCGATTTTGGTCATTTCCATGCTGTATACCAAGGTGCTGGAAATTCATAAAATAATTAAATGTTTTCTTAAGGTGCGGGAAATTAATAAAATAATTAAATGTTTCCGTACTTCTTAAATAGTGTGTTATGTGTGTATTAGTTGTCTGATACTGTTCATAAGAATTACATCCGTTCTTAGCGATTCTTAAGTAATATTCTTAAGGTGCGGGATTTTAATAAAATAAATAAATGTTTTCGTACATCTTAAAATAGTGCGTTATATGTGTATAAGTCGTCTGATATTGTTTCAAAGCAAGAGCGCCGTGCTCGGCAATTATCAAGGTGTATACTTAAGGTGCGGGAAATTAATAAAATAATTAAATGTTTTCGTAAATCTTAAAATAGCGCGTTATATGTGTATAAGTCGTCTGATATTTTTCATAGGCTTACATCCGTTCTCAGCGAGTCTTAAGGTGATTGCTTAAGGTGCGGAAATTTAATAAAATAATTAAATGTTTTGGTGCATCTTAAAATAGTGCCGTATTTGCGTATAAGTCGCCTGATACTTTATCTAAGACAGAGCCCCGCTGTTGGTGATGCCCAAGTTAAAATAGTGCGTTATATGTGTATAAGTCGTCTGACACTTTTAATAAAAATTACAGCCGTTTTCAGCGATACTGAAGGTGTTTACTTAAGGTGCGGAAATTTAATAATTAATAATTTAATGTTTTCGTACATCTTAAAATAGTGCGGTTTATGTGTATAAGTTGTCTGATATTTTTCATAGGCATTACAGACGTTCTCAGCGATTCTTAAGGTGTATGCTTAAGGTGTGGAAATTTAATAAAATAATTAAATGTTTTGGTGCATCTTAAAATAGTGCCGTATATGTGTATAAGTCGCGTGATACTTTATATAAGACAGAGCGCCGATTTTGGTCATTCCCAAGGTGTATACCAAGGTGCTGGAAATTCATAAAATAATTAAATGTGTTCTTAAGGTGTGGGAAATTAATAAAATAATTAAATGTTTCCGTACATCCTAAAATAGTGCGTTATTTGTGTATAAGTCGTCTGATATTGTTTCTAATCAAGAGCGCCGTGCTCTGCAATTGTCGAGGTGTATACTTAAGGTGCGGGAAATTAATAAAATGATTAAATGTTTTCGTACATCTTAACATAGTGCGTTATATGTGTATAAGTCGTCGGAAACTTTTTCCAAGAAGGACATCCGTTTTCAGCGATCCTTAAGGTGTATACTTCAGGTGCGGGAAATTAATAAAATAAGTACATGTTTCCGTGCATCTTAAAATAGTGCGTTATATGTGTATAAGTTGTCTGATATTTTTCATAGGCATTACAGACGTTCTCAGCGATTCTTAAGGTGTATGCTTAAGGTGTGGAAATTTAATAAAATAATTAAATGTGTTGGTGCATATTAAAATAGTGCCGTATATGTGTATAAGTCGCGTGATACTTTATATAAGACAGAGCGCCGATTTTGGTCATTCCCAAGGTGTATACCAAGGTGCTGGAAATTCATAAAATAATTAAATGTGTTCTTAAGGTGTGGGAAATTAATAAAATAATTAAATGTTTCCGTACATCTTAAAATAGTGCGTTATTTGTGTATAAGTCGCATGATACTTTATCTAAGACAGAGTTCCGTTCGTGGCGATTCTTAATGTGTATACTTAAGGTGCGGGAAATTAATAAAATAATTAAATGTTTTCGTGCATCTTAAAATAGTGCGTTATATGTGTATAAGTCGTCTGATATTGTTTCTAATCAAGAGCGCCGTGCTCTGCAATTGTCGAGGTGTATACTTAAGGTGCGGGAAATTAATAAAATAATTAAATGTTTTCGTACATCTTAAACTATGCGTTAAATGTGTATAAGTCGTCGGAAACTTTTTCCAAGAAGGACATCCGTTTTCAGCGATCCTTAAGGTGTATACTTCAGGTGCGGGAAATTAATAAAATAATTAAATGTTTTCGTACATCTTAAAATAGTGCGTTATATGTGTATAGGTCGTCTGATATTGTTTCAAAGCAAGAGCGCCGTGCTCGGCAATT
>NW_025225022.1:0-39509 GCF_016746235.2 Drosophila teissieri | reverse complement strand
TTTTCGGACAAAATCCAAAATCATCATCAAAAATTGGAAAAAAATTTAAAAAAATGCATTTTTTTTGGTAAACACAGTTTGATTGGAAATTTAATTACGAATTCAACGAGATATGACATTCCATATTTGGACCCATATTTCGAATGTTCTTATCAAAATACTGATATTTAAATCGCAAAAAAACAGAAAATCGATTTTCGGACAAAATCCAAAAATCATCATCAAAAATTGGAAAAAATTAAAAAAAATTCATTTTTTTTGTAAACACAGTTTGATTGGAAATTTAATTACGAATTCAACGAGATATGACATTCCATATTTGGACCCATATTTCAAATGTTCTGATCAAAATACTGATATTTAAATCGCAAAAAAACAGAAAATCGATTTTCGGACAAAATCCAAAAATCATCATCAAAAATTGGAAAAAATTAAAAAAAATTTCCTTTTTTTTGTAAGCACAGCTTGATTGGAAATTTAATTACGAATTCAACGAGATATGACATTCCATATTTGGACCCATATTTCAAATGTTCTGATCAAAATACTGATATTTAAATCGCAAAAAAACAGAAAATCGATTTTCGGACAAAATCCAAAAATCATCATCAAAAATTGGAAAAAAATTTAAAAAAAAATCATTTTTTTTGGTAAACACAGTTTGATTGGAAATTTAATTACGAATTCAACGAGATATGACATTCCATATTTGGACCCATATTTCGAATGTTCTGATCAAAATACTGATATTTAAATCGCAAAAAAACAGAAAATCGATTTTCGGACAAAATCCAAAAATCATCATCAAAAATTGGAAAAAAATTTAAAAAAAATGCATTTTTTTTGGTAAACACAGTTTGATTGGAAATTTAATTACGAATTCAACGAGATATGACATTCCATATTTGGACCCATATTTCGAATGTTCTTATCAAAATACTGATATTTAAATCGCAAAAAAACAGAAAATCGATTTTCGGACAAAATCCAAAAATCATCATCAAAAATTGGAAAAAATTAAAAAAAAAAATTAATTTTTTTTTTGTAAGCACAGTTCGATTGGAAATTTAATTACGAATTCAACGAGATATGACATTCCATATTTGGACCCATATTTCAAATGTTCTGATCAAAATACTGATATTTAAATCGCAAAAAAACAGAAAATCGATTTTCGGACAAAATCCAAAAATCATCATCAAAAATTGGAAAAAATTTTTAAAAAAATGCATTTTTTTTGGTAAACACAGTTTGATTGGAAATTTAATTACGAATTCAACGAGATATGACATTCCATATTTGGACCCATATTTCAAATGTTCTGATCAAAATACTGATATTTAAATCGCAAAAAAACAGAAAATCGATTTTCGGACAAAATCCAAAAATCATCATCAAAAATTGGAAAAAATTAAAAAAAAATTCATTTTTTTTGTAAGCACAGTTCGATTGGAAATTTAATTACGAATTCAACGAGATATGACATTCCATATTTGGACCCATATTTCAAATGTTCTGATCAAAATACTGATATTTAAATCGCAAAAAAACAGAAAATCGATTTTCGGACAAAATCCAAAAATCATCATCAAAAATTGGAAAAAATTAAAAAAAAATTCATTTTTTTTTGTAAGCACAGTTCGATTGGAAATTTAATTACGAATTCAACGAGATATGACATTCCATATTTGGACCCATATTTCAAATGTTCTGATCAAAATACTGATATTTAAATCGCAAAAAAACAGAAAATCGATTTTCGGACAAAATCCAAAAATCATCATCAAAAATTGGAAAAAAATTTAAAAAAATGCATTTTTTTTGGTAAACACAGTTTGATTGGAAATTTAATTACGAATTCAACGAGATATGACATTCCATATTTGGACCCATATTTCAAATGTTCTGATCAAAATACTGATATTTAAATCGCAAAAAAACAGAAAATCGATTTTCGGACAAAATCCAAAAATCATCATCAAAAATTGGAAAAAATTAAAAAACAAATTCATTTTTTTTGTAAGCACAGTTCGATTGGAAATTTAATTACGAATTCAACGAGATATGACATTCCATATTTGGACCCATATTTCAAATGTTCTGATCAAAATACTGATATTTAAATCGCAAAAAAACAGAAAATCGATTTTCGGACAAAATCCAAAAATCATCATCAAAAATTGGAAAAAATTTAAAAAAAAATCATTTTTTTTGGTAAACACAGTTCGATTGGAAATTTAATTACGAATTCAACGAGATATGACATTCCATATTTGGACCCATATTTCAAATGTTCTGATCAAAATACTGATATTTAAATCGCAAAAAAACAGAAAATCGATTTTCGGACAAAATCCAAAAATCATCATCAAAAATTGGAAAAAATTAAAAAAAAATTCATTTTTTTTTGTAAGCACAGTTCGATTGGAAATTTAATTACGAATTCAACGAGATATGACATTCCATATTTGGACCCATATTTCGAATGTTCTGATCAAAATACTGATATTTAAATCGCAAAAAAACAGAAAATCGATTTTCGGACAAAATCCAAAAATCATCATCAAAAATTGGAAAAAATTAAAAAAAATTCATTTTTTTTGGTAAACACAGTTTGATTGGAAATTTAATTACGAATTCAACGAGATATGACATTCCATATTTGGACCCATATTTCAAATGTTCTGATCAAAATACTGATATTTAAATCGCAAAAAAACAGAAAATCGATTTTCGGACAAAATCCAAAAATCATCATCAAAAATTGGAAAAAAATTTAAAAAAAAATCATTTTTTTTGGTAAACACAGTTTGATTGGAAATTTAATTACGAATTCAACGAGATATGACATTCCATATTTGGACCCATATTTCGAATGTTCTTATCAAAATACTGATATTTAAATCGCAAAAAAACAGAAAATCGATTTTCGGACAAAATCCAAAAATCATCATCAAAAATTGGAAAAAAATTTAAAAAAAATGCATTTTTTTTGGTAAACACAGTTTGATTGGAAATTTAATTACGAATTCAACGAGATATGACATTCCATATTTGGACCCATATTTCGAATGTTCTTATCAAAATACTGATATTTAAATCGCAAAAAAACAGAAAATCGATTTTCGGACAAAATCCAAAAATCATCATCAAAAATTGGACAAAAATTTAAAAAAAATGCATTTTTTTTGGTAAACACAGTTTGATTGGAAATTTAATTACGAATTCAACGAGATATGACATTCCATATTTGGACCCATATTTCAAATGTTCTGATCAAAATACTAATATTTAAATCGCAAAAAAACAGAAAATCGATTTTCGGACAAAATCCAAAAATCATCATCAAAAATTGGAAAAAATTAAAAAAAAATGCATTTTTTTTGGTAAACACAGTTTGATTGGAAATTTAATTACGAATTCAACGAGATATGACATTCCATATTTGGACCCATATTTCGAATGTTCTTATCAAAATACTGATATTTAAATCGCAAAAAAACAGAAAATCGATTTTCGGACAAAATCCAAAAATCATCATCAAAAATTGGAAAAAATTAAAAAAAAAATTCTTTTTTTTTGTAAGCACAGTTTGATTGGAAATTTAATTACGAATTCAACGAGATATGACATTCCATATTTGGACCCATATTTCGAATGTTCTTATCAAAATACTGATATTTAAATCGCAAAAAAACAGAAAATCGATTTTCGGACAAAATCCAAAAATCATCATCAAAAATTGGAAAAAAATTTTAAAAAATGCATTTTTTTTGGTAAACACAGTTTGATTGGAAATTTAATTACGAATTCAACGAGATATGACATTCCATATTTGGACCCATATTTCGAATGTTCTTATCAAAATACTGATATTTAAATCGCAAAAAAACAGAAAATCGATTTTCGGACAAAATCCAAAAATCATCATCAAAAATTGGAAAAAATTAAAAAACAAATTCATTTTTTTTGTAAGCACAGTTCGATTGGAAATTTAATTACGAATTCAACGAGATATGACATTCCATATTTGGACCCATATTTCAAATGTTCTGATCAAAATACTGATATTTAAATCGCAAAAAAACAGAAAATCGATTTTCGGACAAAATCCAAAAATCATCATCAAAAATTGGAAAAAATTTTAAAAAAAATTCAATTTTTTTTTGGTAAACACAGTTTGATTGGAAATTTAATTACGAATTCAACGAGATATGACATTCCATATTTGGACCCATATTTCAAATGTTCTGATCAAAATACTGATATTTAAATCGCAAAAAAACAGAAAATCGATTTTCGGACAAAATCCAAAAATCATCATCAAAAATTGGAAAAAAATTTTAAAAAAAATCATTTTTTTTGGTAAACACAGTTTGATTGGAAATTTAATTACGAATTCAACGAGATATGACATTCCATATTTGGACCCATATTTCGAATGTTCTTATCAAAATACTGATATTTAAATCGCAAAAAAACAGAAAATCGATTTTCGGACAAAATCCAAAAATCATCATCAAAAATTGAAAAAAAAATATTAAAAAAATGCATTTTTTTTGGTAAACACAGTTTGATTGGAAATTTAATTACGAATTCAACGAGATATGACATTCCATATTTGGACCCATATTTCGAATGTTCTTATCAAAATACTGATATTTAAATCGCAAAAAAACAGAAAATCGATTTTCGGACAAATCCAAAAATCATCATCAAAAATTGGAAAAAATTAAAAAAAAATTCATTTTTTTTGTAAGCACAGTTCGATTGGAAATTTAATTACGAATTCAACGAGATATGACATTCCATATTTGGACCCATATTTCAAATGTTCTGATCAAAATACTGATATTTAAATCGCAAAAAAACAGAAAATCGATTTTCGGACAAAATCCAAAAATCATCATCAAAAATTGGAAAAAAATTTTTAAAAAATTCATTTTTTTTGGTAAACACAGTTCGATTGGAAATTTAATTACGAATTCCACGAGATATGACATTCCATATTTGGACCCATATTTTAAATGTTCTGATCAAAATACTGATATTTAAATCGCAAAAAAACAGAAAATCGATTTTCGTACAAAATCCAAAAATCATCATCAAAAATTGGAAAAAAATTTTAGAAAAATGCTTTTTTTTTGGTAAACACAGTTTGATTGGAAATTTAATTACGAATTCAACGAGATATGACATTCCATATTTGGACCCATATTTCGAATGTTCTTATCAAAATACTGATATTTAAATCGCAAAAAAACAGAAAATCGATTTTCGGACAAAATCCAAAAATCATCATCAAAAATTGGAAAAAAATTTTAAAAAAATGCATTTTTTTTGGTAAACACAGTTTGATTGGAAATTTAATTACGAATTCAACGAGATATGACATTCCATATTTGGACCCATATTTCGAATGTTCTTATCAAAATACTGATATTTAAATCGCAAAAAAACAGAAAATCGATTTTCGGACAAAATCCAAAAATCATCATCAAAAATTGGAAAAAAATTTTAAAAAAATGCATTTTTTTTGGTAAACACAGTTTGATTGGAAATTAAATTACGAATTCAACGAGATATGACATTCCATATTTGGACCCATATTTCGAATGTTCTTATCAAAATACTGATATTTAAATCGCAAAAAAAACAGAAAATCGATTTTCGGACAAATCCAAAAATCATCATCAAAAATTGGAAAAAATTAAAAAAAAAATTCATTTGTTTTTGTAAGCACAGTTCGATTGGAAATTTAATTACGAATTCAACGAGATATGACATTCCATATTTGGACCCATATTTCAATGTTCTGGTCAAAATACTAATATTTAAATCGCAAAAAAACAGAAAATCAATTTTCGGACAAAATCCAAAAATCATCATCAAAAATTGGAAAAAATTAAAAAAAAAATCTTTTTTTTTTGTAAACACAGTTTGATTGGAAATTTAATTACGAATTCAACGAGATATGACATTCCATATTTGGACCCATATTTCGAATGTTCTGAACAAAATACTGATATTTAAATCGCAAAAAAAAAGAAAATCGATTTTCGGACAAAATCCAAAAATCATCATCAAAAATTGGAAAAAAATTTAAAAAAAATTCTTTTTTTTTTGTAAACACAGTTTGATTGGAAATTTAATTACGAATTCAACGAGATATGACATTCCATATTTGGACCCATATTTCGAATGTTCTTATCAAAATACTGATATTTAAATCGCAAAAAAACAGAAAATCGATTTTCGGACAAATCCAAAAATCATCATCAAAAATTGGAAAAAATTAAAAAAAAAATTCATTTGTTTTTGTAAGCACAGTTCGATTGGAAATTTAATTACGAATTCAACGAGATATGACATTCCATATTTGGACCCATATTTCAAATGTTCTGATCAAAATACTAATATTTAAATCGCAAAAAAACAGAAAATCGATTTTCGGACAAATCCAAAAATCATCATCAAAAATTGGAAAAAATTAAAAAAAAAATTCATTTGTTTTTGTAAGCACAGTTCGATTGGAAATTTAATTACGAATTCAACGAGATATGACATTCCATATTTGGACCCATATTTCGAATGTTCTGATCAAAATACTGATATTTAAATCGCAAAAAAACAGAAAATCGATTTTCGGACAAATCCAAAAATCATCATCAAAAATTGGAAAAAATTAAAAAAAATGCTTTTTTTTTGGTAAACACAGTTTGATTGGAAATTTAATTACGAATTCAACGAGATATGACATTCCATATTTGGACCCATATTTCGAATGTTCTTATCAAAATACTGATATTTAAATCGCAAAAAAACAGAAAATCGATTTTCGGACAAAATCCAAAAATCATCATCAAAAATTGGAAAAAATTTAAAAAAATGCATTTTTTTTGGTAACACAGTTTGATTGGAAATTTAATTACGAATTCAACGAGATATGACATTCCATATTTGGACCCATATTTCGAATGTTCTTATCAAAATACTGATATTTAAATCGCAAAAAAACAGAAAATCGATTTTCGGACAAAATCCAAAAATCATCATCAAAATTGGAAAAAATTTAAAAAAAATGCATTTTTTTTGGTAAACACAGTTTGATTGGAAATTTAATTACGAATTCAACGAGATATGACATTCCATATTTGGACCCATATTTCAATGTTCTGATCAAAATACTATATTTAAATCGCAAAAAAACAGAAAATCGATTTTCGGACAAAATCCAAAAATCATCATCAAAAATTGGAAAAAATTAAAAAAAAAATTCATTTTTTTTTTGTAAACACAGTTTGATTGGAAATTTAATTACGAATTCAACGAGATATGACATTCCATATTTGGACCCATATTTCGAATGTTCTGATCAAAATACTGATATTTAAATCGCAAAAAAAAAGAAAATCGATTTTCGGACAAAATCCAAAAATCATCATCAAAAATTGGAAAAAAATTTAAAAAAAATTCATTTTTTTTGGTAAACACAGTTTGATTGGAAATTTAATTACGAATTCAACGAGATATGACATTCCATATTTGGACCCATATTTCAAATGTTCTGGTCAAAATACTAATATTTAAATCGCAAAAAAACAGAAAATCGATTTTCGGACAAAATCCAAAAATCATCATCAAAAATTAAAAAAATTAAAAAAAAATTCATTTTTTTTGTAAAGACAGTTTGATTGGAAATTTAATTACGAATTCAACGAGATATGACATTCCATATTTGGACCCATATTTCGAATGTTCTGATCAAAATACTGATATTTAAATCGCAAAAAAAAAAAAATCGATTATCGGACAAAATCCAAAAATCATCATCAAAAATTGGAAAAAATTAAAAAAAAAATTCATTTTTTTTTGTAAGCACAGTTCGATTGGAAATTTAATTACGAATTCAACGAGATATGACATTCCATATTCGGACCCATATTTCGAAGGTTCTGGTCTAATACTAATATTTAAATCGCAAAAAAAAGAAAATCGATTTTCGGACAAAATCCAAAAATCATCATCAAAAATTGGAAAAAATTAAAAAAAAAATTCATTTTTTTTTGTAAGCACAGTTCGATTGGAAATTTAATTACGAATTCAACGAGATATGACATTCCATATTTGGACCCATATTTCAAATGTTCTGATCAAAATACTGATATTTAAATCGCAAAAAAAAAGAAAATCGATTTTCGGACAAAATCCAAAAATCATCATCAAAAATTGGAAAAAATTAAAAAAAAATTCATTTTTTTTTGTAAGCACAGTTCGATTGGAAATTTAATTACGAATTCAACGAGATATGACATTCCATATTTGGACCCATATTTCGAATGTTCTGGTCTAATACTAATATTTAAATCGCAAAAAAACAGAAAATCGATTTTCGGACAAAATGCAAAAATCATCATCAAAAATTGGAAAAAATTAAAAAAAAAATTCATTTTTTTTTGTAAGCACAGTTCGATTGGAAATTTAATTACGAATTCAACGAGATATGACATTCCATATTTGGACCCATATTTCGAATGTTCTGATCAAAATACTGATATTTAAATCGCAAAAAAAAAAGAAAATCGATTTTCGGACAAAATCCAAAAATCATCATCAAAAATTTGAAAAAAATTTTAAAAAAATTCATTTTTTTGGTAAACACAGTTTGATTGGAAATTTAATTACGAATTCAACGAGATATGACATTCCATATTTGGACCCATATTTCGAATGTTCTGGTCAAAATACTAATATTTAAATCGCAAAAAAACAGAAAATCGATTTTCGGACAAAATCCAAAAATCATCATCAAAAATTAAAAAAAATTAAAAAAAAAATTCATTTTTTTTGTAAAGACAGTTTGATTGGAAATTTAATTACGAATTCAACGAGATATGACATTCCATATTTGGACCTATTGAAATACTAAAAATATTATGTATGTTAATTTGGCAACAACCATATACTGAAATTTGGTAACACTGATATGAATCTATTCTTTTTGTTTTTCTGAGAACTTCTTTCTTCTTGTGTTAACTTCCGAACGACTCACAACGCTGTCACGCTTATGTCAAATAAAACAATTATTAAACTTTAACTAAATCGCCTCGCGTTTTACTCCTCCATTTCCAATAGGTAACGGGCCCAGGAGTAGTATAGACTTTAATAATTGTGTGTGATCAAGAGGAAAATAATTATTGTGTTAATTAGCTTGAACATTATTTATAAACATGAGCGGACAAGGGCTCTGTGCGATCGACAAATTGGACGGCGAAAATTACGCAGTATGGTCGGTGCAACTGAAGAGTGTATTGGTGCACTCAGGTATGTGGTCGTTAGTGTGCGGAAGACGCGTGAAGCAAGAAAGTGATACAGTTGAGCAAGGAGCCCAATTCGACGAACTAGACGAAAAAGCATTAGCAACAATATTGCTGTGCGTGAAGGCTTCAGAAATTAATTTGATTAAAAACTTTGCTAGTTCTAAAGAAGCTTGGGACAAGCTTGCAGCTGTGTACAAGCCTCGTGGACCCGCCAGAAAAATTATCTTGTTCAGGAAATTACTCCGGTTGAGTTTGTCGGAAAGTGCGTGCGTGCAAAATTACATAAACGATTTTGTGGATATCGTCGAAAAACTGAAAGAAATTGATATGGATTTCTGAAGATATTCTTACTATTTTGATGCTGTCGAAACTCGGTAAGAAATTCGAAAATTTCGTGTAGCGATCGAAACGCGTGAACAGTTACCGACTCACTCTGGTTTAAAAGTGAAAATTATAGAAGAGGGAGAGAGACAAAGTGTGAGTTCGGACGAAACGGAACTTTGTGTGCAGCAAGCATTTGTGTCGTGTCCCAGTGGAAAGGGAGACAAGAAAAATAGATCGGCGCAAAAGAACAGTTATGCAAAAAAGAATACAAAATGCTTTCGATGTGGTCGCGAGGGTCACTTTATTGCGCAGTGCAAAGTGAAAGACAAAAATGACGAAATAGAAACATCTGCAAAAGAGAAGTCGTTTACTCTGCTTGCAAGTGTAAATAAAAAGGACGTTTTAACGAAAACGATGTGGTGCTTGGACAGTGGAGCAACTGCTCACATGTGTTGTGAAAGGTCGTGGTTCGCGGACATTAAAGAGCATAAAGAGAAAATATTACTTGCAGGAGAAAACTATATATTTTCGGATGGCGTCGGTACGGTGGACGTTAAAACAAAGAATGGTTCCGTTAATTTGAAAAATGTGCTTTACGTAAAAAACTTGCAAAGTAATTTCATATCGGTAGCGAAAGCCGTTGACAAAGGGTATAACGTGATTTTTCACAAGCATAGTGCGTATATAAAGAACGGTCAAAATGAAGAAGTGTTACAGGCAAGAAAAGCTGGAAATCTTTTTGTTGTTGATACTCCGAACAATCGGTGCATGTACTTGTGTGCAAATGATGAGTTGTGGAAGTGGCATTATCGTTATGGTCATTTGAACATGGCGAGCCTAAAAAGGATGGCAAGTAACAATATGGTCAATGGCTTAAAGTCGATCAAAAATGTTGTGGACATAGACCTAATTACATGTGAAACCTGTGCTAAAGGTAAAATCTGTGTGAAACCATTCCCAAAAATGGCAGAAAATCGTGCGGACAAAGTGCTAGGGCTAGTGCATTCGGACATTTGCGGGCCAATGAACAAAGTATCTGCCGGTGGAGCAAGATATTTCGTAACATTTATTGATGACTACTCGCGTTATATGTTCGTATATTTTTTGAAAACCCGTGATGAATTGCTTCCCACGTTTAAAGACTTTGTCGCGTTTGCAGAAAAACAGACCGGTGAAAAACTTAAAGCAATTCGCAGCGATAACGGTCGCGAATATATAAGCCACGAGTTTCAGAAGTTCCTATCTGAAAACGGTATTAAGCGGCAATTGACAGTACCGTACACTCCGCAGCAAAACGGGGTTGCTGAGCGCGCTAACCGGACACTAGTGGAAATGGCAAGGAGCATGCTTATACATTCAGGAGTGAATGAGTTCCTGTGGGGAGAAGCAGTTAGGACTGCAGCATATCTACGCAACAGATCGGATACAAGGTCGTTGAAGAGTCAAACACCATTCGAACTGTGGTCAGGTAAAAAGCCTTCGATATCGCATTTAAAAATCTTTGGATGCAAAGCGATTGCATTAAATAAGAAACATGCAGATAAATTCAAGCCAAAAGGCATTGAATGCATGATGATAGGGTATTCAACAACAGCGAAGGCCTACAGATTAATGCGCATTGGATCGAACCAGGTAATCGAAAGTAGAGACGTCGTTTTTCTAGAGGAAACTATAGGGTATCCGAAGAATGGAAACAGCGAGAACGAGACGGCACTTATTGACGAAATTGGAGTTGATTGTTCGCAGATTTTGGCAGTGGACAACAACAAAGATGGTGCAGAGGTGCTCGAGGAAGAGCAAATTGACAGTTAGGTTAGTGAAGCTGATAGTTCTGATGTTTACGAGAGTGCAAAGAGCGATGATAGCGAAGAACGGGAAATTCGTGGTCCTGGTCGTCCTAAGAAGATAAAAACTGGAAAACCCGGGCGCCCACGAAAACAATACAACTTGTTGAACATGATGGAGGTTCAAGATGTCAAGGTACCTGTTACGTTTGCTGAAGCGACACAGTCTGAAATGAGTCAAGAGTAGCATTAATTCAGAAGGAGATTGGCGCCCTCGAAGCTAATCAGGCATGGGAGCTACAGGACTTACCAGAAGGTAAAAAAGCCATCGGTAGTAAGTGGGTTTTTGGCATCAAAGGAGATAAGGATGGCAATGTGATGCGATTTAAATCGAGGTTGGTGGCTAAAGGATGTGCACAACAATATGGTATCGACTTTTTTGAAACGTTTTCACCAGTTGTCAGATATTCGTCGGTAAGACTTATTATATCTCTGGCTGTTGAGCATAACTTATTTCTACATCAGATGGATGTATCGACAGCTTACTTAAATAGCGAATTGAGCGAAGAAGTCTATATGAAGCAACCCGATGGATTTGATGATAAGCATCATGGAAAAGTTTTGAGACTAAAGAAGTCACTTTACGGGCTAAAACAGAGCGGTAGAGAGTGGAACGCCAAGCTCAATAAAGTCTTGCAAAAACTGCACTTTGTTCCCTGCGCCAGCGAGCCGTGTGTGTACACACGCAATGAGAAGGACGATATTAATATAATTGCAGTGTATGTCGACGATCATCTTATTGCAAGCTCATGTAAAAATGATTTGATTGGTATAAAAGAGTCAATTGGCAATGAGTATGAAGTAGTAGATAGCGGTCAGCTTAATCATTTCTTGGGCATCGAAGTTGAGCGAGAAGGTGAAACTGGATCCATATCCATAGGTCACAAGACATATATCGAGAGTATGCTACACACCTGGGGTATGTTAGACTGCAAATCGGTAGCATCGCCTTTGGAGGCAAATTTCCAAGTTAAGTGTACTGATCCTAACTGCAAGCCTGTTAACGAAAAGGACTACCAATCACTTATAGGATCACTAATGTATTTGGCAATTACAACCAGGCCAGATATAATGCATTCAGTTGCAAAATTGGCTCAAAGAAATGTGAACCCACATAAGGAGCATGAAGTCGCTGCCAAGCGTATACTAAGGTATTTGAAGGGCACCTCAAACTTAAAGCTTCATTATCAATCAACAGGTAAACCGATTCACGGCTACGTCGACGCAGATTGGGCAAATGACACATCGGATCGTAAATCCTACAGTGGATATGTCTTCATAAACGCAGCTGGTCCAATATCCTGGGAGTCCAAGAAGCAAAGTCTGGTGGCATTATCCAGCACGGAGGCCGAATATGTTGCATTGTCCATTGCAGCAAGAGAAGCAGTATTTATAAAAAAGTTTCTGAAGGAAATGGGTTTTTTGATAGATCACTCAATTTTAATTTTTTGCGATAATCAGAGTGCTTTATGTTTAGCTAAGAATCCAGTATTACATAATAGAAGTAAGCATATCGACATAAAGTACCACTATGTTAGGGAACTTTATTCCAAAAAGGAAATTGATGTAAAATATATTTGTACAAATGACATGTTATCAGATATATTAACAAAAAACCTACAGAAAAACCAGCATTTAAAATGTATAACTGAAATGAATTGTTTCTGAATATGTTGTTGAGAAGGAGTATTGAAATACTAAAAATATTATGTATGTTAATTTGGCAACAACCATATACTGAAATTTGGTAACACTGATATGAATCTATTCTTTTTGTTTTTCTGAGAACTTCCTTCTTCTTGTGTTAACTTCCGAACGACTCACAACGCTGTCACGCTTATGTCAAATAAAACAATTATTAAACTTTAACTAAATCGCCTCGCGTTTTACTCCTCCATTTCCAATAGGACCCATATTTCGAATGTTCTGATCAAAATACTGATATTTAAATCGCAAAATAACAGAAAATCGATTTTCGGACAAAATACAAAAATCATCAACAAAAATTGGAAAAAATTAAAAAAAAATCTTTTTTTTTTGTAAGCACAGTTCGATTGGAAATTTAATTACGAATTCAACGAGATATGACATTCCATATTTAGACCCATATTTCGAATGTTCTGATCAAAATACTGATATTTAAATCGCAAAAAAACAGAAAATCGATTTTCGGACAAAATCCAAAAATCATCATCAAAAATTGGAAAAAAAATTTAAAAAAAATTCATTTTTTTTGGTAAACATAGTTTGATTGGAAATTTAATTACGAATTCAACGAGATATGACATTCCATATTTGGACCCATATTTCAAATGTTCTGGTCAAAATACTAATATTTAAATCGCAAAAAAACAGAAAATCGATTTTCGGACAAAATCCAAAAATCATCATCAAAAATTGGAAAAAATTAAAAAAAAAATTCATTTTTTTTGTAAGCACAGTTCGATTGGAAATTTAATTACGAATTCAACGAGATATGACATTCCATATTTGGACCCATATTTCAAATGTTCTGATCAAAATACTGATATTTAAATCGCAATAAAATAGAATATCGATTTTCGGACAAAATCCAAAAATCATCATCAAAAATTGGAAAAAAATTTAAAAAAAATGCATTTTTTTTGGTAAACACAGTTTGATTGGAAATTTAATTACGAATTCAACGAGATATGACATTCCATATTTGGACCCATGTTTCAAATGTTCTGATCAAAATACTGATATTTAAATCGCAAAAAAACAGAAAATCGATTTTCGGATAAAATCCAAAAATCATCATCATAAATTGGAAAAAAATTTTAAAAAAATGCATTTTTTTTGGTAAACACAGTTTGATTGGAAATTTAATTACGAATTCAACGAGATATGACATTCCATATTTGGACCCATATTTCAAATGTTCTGATCAAAATACTGATATTTAAATCGCAAAAAAAAGAAAATCGATTTTCGGACAAAATCCAAAAATCATCATCAAAAATTGGAAAAAAATTTAAAAAAAATTCTTTTTTTTTGGTAAACATAGTTTGATTGGAAATTTAATTACGAATTCAACGAGATATGACATTCCATATTTGGACCCATATTTCAAATGTTCTGGTCAAAATACTAATATTTAAATCGCAAAAAAACAGAAAATCGATTTTCGGACAAAATCCAAAAATCATCATCAAAAATTGGAAAAAAATTAAAAAAAATGCATTTTTTTTGGTAAACACAGTTTGATTGGAAATTTAATTACGAATTCAACGAGATATGACATTCCATATTTGGACCCATATTTCAAATGTTCTGATCAAAATACTGATATTTAAATCGCAAAAAAACAGAAAATCGATTTTCGGATAAAATCCAAAAATCATCATCATAAAAAAAATTTTAAAAAAATGCATTTTTTTTGGTAAACACAGTTTGATTGGAAATTTAATTACGAATTCAACGAGATATGACATTCCATATTTGGACCCATGTTTCAAATGTTCTGATCAAAATACTGATATTTAAATCGCAAAAAAAAGAAAATCGATTTTCGGACAAAATCCAAAAATCATCATCAAAAATTGGAAAAAAATTTAAAAAAAATTCTTTTTTTTTGGTAAACATAGTTTGATTGGAAATTTAATTACGAATTCAACGAGATATGACATTCCATATTTGGACCCATATTTCAAATCTTCTGGTCAAAATACTAATATTTAAATCGCAAAAAAACAGAAAATCGATTTTCGGACAAAATCCAAAAATCATCATCAAAAATTGGAAAAAATTAAAAAAAAAATTCATTTTTTTTAAGCACAGTTCGATTGGAAATTTAATTACGAATTCAACGAGATATGACATTCCATATTTGGACCCATATTTCAAATGTTCTGATCAAAATACTGATATTTAAATCGCAATAAAACAGAATATCGATTTTCGGACAAAATCCAAAAATCATCATCAAAAATTGGAAAAAAATTTTAAAAAAATGCTTTTTTTTTGGTAAACACTGTTTGATTGGAAATTTAATTACGAATTCAACGAGATATGACATTCCATATTTGGACCCATGTTTCAAATGTTCTGATCAAAATACTGATATTTAAATCGCAAAAAAACAGAAAATCGATTTTCGGACAAAATCCAAAATCATCATCAAAAATTGGAAAAAATTAAAAAAAAAATCATTTTTTTTTGTAAGCACAGTTCGATTGGAAATTTAATTACGAATTCAACGAGATATGACATTCCATATTTGGACCCATATTTCGAATGTTCTGATCAAAATACTGATATTTAAATCGCAAAAAAAAAGAAAATCGATTTTCGGACAAAATCCAAAAATCATCATCAAAAATTGGAAAAAATTTTTTAAAAAAATGCATTTTTTTTGGTAAACACAGTTTGATTGGGAATTTAATTACGTATTCAACGCGTAGAGTTTCAGTTTACTATAAGATGTTTAGATTTATTATTCAGTTGGGCCGAAATCCCGGCGGTATTGCAATACCGGGCCAACCCGCGATAGAGGTGGAGCAAGCTCCTAGCACTCCGTCTGATTCCAAAAATCAGTTTAACATTTGTTGTTCTCCAATGGAGGAACTATCAGATGTTAAGCTGATAAGAACAGATTTAAAAAAAAATTAGCCATATGGCCAGTAAATGTTTGCCTGCCTCTGGGGCAGGCTGTTGTATTTTTATTTTTTTCTTTTTCAAATTTTATATTATTATTTAATTATTTTTAATTTTTATTCTTTAATTGGAGGGAGCTTCACTTGGCAGGGTGAACTGCCTGATCCCGGATACATGCTCCACATAGATGTCCCGGGACCACCTGATGGTGTCGGCCACCATCAGTCTGCGCATCAGGCCAGCATAAAACCTGGAGACACCCAAAGTCTTGAGGACCCTTTCGTTCTTAGGGTCCCACGAGCCCAAGGCTCCGACAATGAATGCCTCCAGTTTTACCTGGTATCCCATGGCGCGCAGGGCTTCAGCTAGGGGGCGGTATTTTTCTTCTTTCTCGCCCCTCGCGTTATCAAACGCTTCAGTCCCGTTCTCGAACGGAACAGTCACGTCAACTATGACGATTTTTCTGCTCCGTTCGTCGCGCCATACCAGGTCCGGCCTGAGGGCCGCCATGTCCTCGGCGACCCCTTCCACGCGGCAGTTCACCCTGGGGGTCCCCAGCCGTGAGCCAGCCTTGGCGAGGCGATCCATCACCGCGTTGTGCCTCTGCTGTATTGCGTTTGAGTGGTGCATGCAGTGGCACAACACGTGTGGAACGCTCTCCAGCTGATATCCACAGACCCGGCAGCGCTTGTCGCCGCTGCCCCATCGGATCGCTCCGTTGACTGGGAGGACTCCCAGTCGGGCTCTGTGGATAAACCGCCAGTCAGCAAACCTGGTAAAGCTACCGTCGCGTATGAACGCGTTGCTGACTGGGGTTAGCGTGGAGAGCTTCGCCACCTTCCCCTGGTCGGGTTTATTTAGGAGGATGGTCAGGAACTCATCCTGAGCTGCGCACCTGAGACGTTGGATGAGTTGGGACCTGGAGTTCGAGTCGGTGGCCACTGGTCGGTTTCTTTGTCCTCTACACTCGACCAGTAGCTCACCTCCTCTCCAGGCCCAACGCACCCCCAGATGCACAGCTTGCCTTTTGGTGGTCATCCGCACCCTCGACCAGAATCCGGCGTCGCCAAAGCTGGCTGTCTCCCCGGATAGAGTGGAGCCTGAGAGAAAGTGGGCCATCTCGTCGCCGGATGGCTCCCGGTTTATTTTTCGTTTTACCGCTTCTCTCAGGCCTTCTCTTGCAATCCGGGAGACGACCTCCCCAGGGCAGGACACCATGCGGTGAGCCTGGGCGATAGTTGCCAATATAGATGAAGGTAGTATGCCCGCTCCACCTTTCTTCAGCGGGGTGTACACTACCTCCGCGCTCGCCCTCTGCGGCAGATACAGCCATTTTTTGATGTGTTCTTTTATGGCTGTATCCAGATGACGCAGCGGGGCCCGCAAGGTGGCGCCACTTCGTAGCACGAAGTCAAGCTTCGGTGCCACGAAGGTGCGGGCCGCGTCGATCTTTTGCCACGGGGCGAGCAGCGAGTCATCTATCTTGGCGATGTCCCCAACTATCGCTTCCATCGCTGCCCTGGGTGTTTGGTCCACGTTTAGACCCACGGGGATGCCGAGATATTCGTAGGCATCCCCCTCTGTCATTGCCGGTATTGGCGTGCCACGGACGAGGAAGCCGGTCTGCACTGGCCTCCGCGAGGATTTCTTCCCCGTGAGGTGTAGGGTGGTCGCGGCGCCGGTGGCCAACTGGTGGATTATGGTCCGGATCCTCGAGGGGATCCCCATACCGGCGACCGCGTCCATGATGGTGGCATGCGGAATCGACCCGAACGCGTTGGACAGGTCCATCCAGTCCATGATGAGGTCCTTGCCTTGGCGTCTGCTCTCCTCCAGCACTTGGCCAAGAACAAAATTGTGTTCATGGCAGCCTTCGTGCTGGAGGAAGCCCTTCTGCTCCTCGCTGAGCCTTCCTCCGTTAGTGAGGAACGCCGTCAGCCTGTCTGCCATGACGGCCGCGAACAATTTGGGGATGGTGTCACCCATGGAAAGAGGCCTCCAATTTGACAGGTCAGTTCTGTCCCCTTTCTTGTGGATTAAGACCGTTCTGGACTTTTTCCACAGATCGGGGACATGACCTGTCCTCAGGCAGGCGTTGAATACTGCCGTGAGCATGGAGGCCTTCGGGTCTGTTTTCTTCAAATTTCCATAGGTGACACCATCGGGACCCGGCGCAGAGCTGTGTGTCCTTCTCAGGCGTGCGAGCACCTCCTCCTGTGTGAGGGGACTCACGAGCGTGTCCACGCGGGCCTCTTCTCCTGGCACGCACCAAGCGGGCCAATCAAAGGGCCGCACACGCTCGTCGGCATTTCTGGCGAACATCTGCCTGAGATGGGCGTACACAGCTCTGCCTGGCAGATCGCAGGGGGGAGAGGACTGCCCCAGGACTTCTCGCATGGCGCGAGGTCGATTGGTCCTGTATATCTGTTGGATCCTCTTCGCTGCGTCTGCCAGTGCTTGCGGTCCGCGCCTACCCTGTGAGGTGGGCTCGCCACCTTCCAGTGCGTCCACTGGCACCCGTGACAACGGGGCTCAGCGCAGGATGGGGCCTGTTCCCGGGAAGCATCGCGCGGCTCGGCGTCGTGCAGAGTACGCGCCTGCTTGTGGGGACAGGCGTACCGCGTTCGCTGGCTCTCGTCGTCACAGGGCTCAGCGCTGACTGTCTCGGAGAGGGGGCGGGGAGTGGTCCAGCTGGGTTCGGGGCTGTGGCTGCTTCCACGAGCATCCCGTGGGCGTCTGTGGTGGTCTCGGGGTGGCTCGCGGCCACATGGGCTTTGAGCTGCTTCATACCCCGAGGCATATCAGCACCACAGACCCGGCAACGGTATGTAATAACCACTTGTGGGTGGCGCCGGGTTATGTGCTGATATGCCGCAGCGTACGTGCCGTATTCGCCCAGCGACCTAGTGGGATGCATCTCGGACGCATCCATGCATATGGAGCACCGGAATGGTCCCACGAAGGGGTAGGCAAACACGTGCACTCGCTGAGACGCCATGATTGTTGGAATTTAGAGATATTTTGATCGCTTTTATGACTTTGTTTAAGAATTATATTTAAATTTTAAAATTTTATTTAAAAAATTTTGTTTAAAATTTAGACAATGAATTACAAAGACCAGGACTTTTTCGTAAAAAACATAATAAAAAGAACAGACTTCCCACTACACTTTGATCTTAGCCATAAGGCCGAGAAGCGATAACTTAACTTATTTTCGGACAAAATCCAAAAATCATCATCAAAAATTGGAAAAAATTTAAACAAAAATTCATTTTTTTTTGTAAGCACAGTTCGATTGGAAATTTAATTACGAATTCAACGAGATATGACATTCCATATTTGGACCCATATTTTAAATGTTCTGATCAAAATACTGATATTTAAATCGCAAAAAAACAGAAAATCGATTTTTGGACAAAATCCAAAAATCATCATAAAAAATTGGAAAAAAATTAAAAAAAAATTCATTTTTATTTTGGTAAACACAGTTTGATTGGAAATTTAATTACGAATTCAACGAGATATGACATTCCATATTTGGACCCATATTTTAAATGTTCTGATCAAAATACTGATATTTAAATCGCAAAAAAACAGAAAATCGATTTTCGGACAAAATCCAAAAATCATCATCAAAAATTGGAAAAAATTAAAAAAAAAATCATTTTTTAAAATTGAAAAAATTAAAAAAAAAAAAAAAAAAAAAAAAAAAAAAATTAAAAAAAAATGCTTTTTTTGGTAAACACAGTTTGATTGGAAATTTAATTACGAATTCCACGAGATATGACATTCCATATTTGGACCTTTAATTTAAATGTTCTGATCAAAATACTGATATTTAAATCGCAAAAAAACAGAAAATCGATTTTCGGACAAAATCCAAAAATCATCATCAAAAATTGGAAAAAATTAAAAAAAAAATTAATTTTTTTTGTAAACACAGTTTGATTGGAAATTTAATTACGAATTCAACGAATATTACATTCATATTTGGACCCATATTTAAATGTTCTGATCAAAATACTGATATTTAAATCGCAAAAAAACAGAAAATCGATTTTCGGACAAAATCCAAAAATCATCATCAAAAATTGGAAAAAAATTTAAAAAAATTGATTTTTTTTGGTAAACACAGTTTGATTGGAAATTTAATTACGAATTCAACGAGATATGACATTCCATATTTGGACCCATATTCGAATGTTCTATCAAAATACTGATATTTAAATCGCAAAAAAACAGAAAATCATTTTCGGACAAAATCCAAAAATCATCATCAAAAATTGGAAAAAATTAAAAAAAAATTCATTTTTTTTGTAAGCACAGTTCGATTGGAAATTTAATTACGAATTCAACGAGATATGACATTCCATATTTGGACCCATATTTAAATGTTCTGATCAAAATACTGATATTTAAATCGCAAAAAAACAGAAAATCGATTTTCGGACAAAATCCAAAATCATCATCAAAAATTGGAAAAAATTAAAAAAAAATTCATTTGTTTTTGTAAGCACAGTTCGTTGGAAATTTAATTACGAATTCAACGAGATATGACATTCCATATTTGGACCCATATTTCAAATGTTCTGGTCAAAATACTGATATTTAAATCGCAAAAAAACAGAAAATCGATTTTCGGACAAATCCAAAAATCATCATCAAAAATTGGAAAAAATTAAAAAAAAAATTCATTTGTTTTTTTAAGCACAGTTCGATTGGAAATTTAATTACGAATTCAACGAGATATGACATTCCATATTTGGACCCATATTTCAAATGTTCTGGTCAAAATACTAATATTTAAATCGCACAAAAACAGAAATTAATTGGAAATTTAATTACGAATTCAACGAGATATGACATTCCTTATTTGAACCCATATTTTAAATGTTCTGATCAAAATACTGATATTTAAATCGCAAAAAAACAGAAAATCGATTTTCGGACAAAATCCAAAAATCATCATCAAAAATTTGAAAAAAATTAAAAAAAAAATCATTTTTTTTGGTAAACACAGTTTGATTGGAAATTTAATTACGAATTCCACGAGATATGACATTTCATATTTGGACCCATATTTCAAATGTTCTGATCAAAATACTGATATTTAAATTGCAAAAAAACCGAAAATCGATTTTCGGACAAAATCCAAAAATCATCATCAAAAATTGGAAAAAAATTTTTAAAAAATGCATTTTTTTTGGTAAACACAGTTTGATTGGAAATTTAATTACGAATTCAACGAGATATGACATTCCATATTTGGACCCATATTTCGAATGTTCTGATCAAAATACTGATATTTAAATCGCAAAAAAATAGAAAATCGATTTTCGGACAAATCCAAAAATCATCATCAAAAATTGGAAAAAATTAAAAAAAAATTCTTTTTTTTTTTGTAAACACAGTTTGATTGGAAATTTAATTACGAATTCAACGAGATATGACATTCCATATTTGGACCCATATTTCAAATGTTCTGGTCAAAATACTAATATTTAAATCGCAAAAAAACAGAAAATCGATTTTCGGACAAAATCCAAAAATCATCATCAAAAATTGGAAAAAATTAAAAGAAAAAATTCATTTTTTTTTTGTAAGCACAGTTCGATTGGAAATTTAATTACGAATTCAACGAGATATGACATTCCATATTTGGACCCATATTTCAAATGTTCTGGTCAAAATACTGATATTTAAATCGCAAAAAAACAGAAAATCGATTTTCGGACAAATCCAAAAATCATCATCAAAAATTGGAAAAAATTAAAAAAAAATTCATTTTTTTTTGTAAGCACAGTTCGATTGGAAATTTAATTACGAATTCAACGAGATATGACATTCCATATTTGGACCCATATTTTAAATGTTCTGATCAAAATACTGATATTTAAATCGCAAAAAAACAGAAAATCGATTTTCGGACAAAATCCAAAAATCATCATCAAAAATTGAAAAAATTAAAAAAAAAATTCATTTTTTTGTAAACAGTTGATTGAAATTAATAAAAAAAAAAAAATTAATTAAAAAAAAAAAAAAAAAAAAAAAAAATTTTTTTTTGGTAAACACAGTTTGATTGGAAATTTAATTACGAATTCAACGAGATATGACATTCCATATTTGGACCCATATTTCAAATGTTCTGGTCAAAATACTGATATTTAAATCGCAAAAAAACAGAAAATCGATTTTCGGACAAAATCCAAAAATCATCATCAAAAATTGGAAAAAAATTTAAAGAAAAAAAGAATTTTTTTGGTAAACACAGTTTGATTGGAAATTTAATTACGAATTCAACGAGATATGACATTCCATATTTGGACCCATATTTCGAATGTTCTTATCAAAATACTGATATTTAAATCGCAAAAAAACAGAAAATCGATTTTCGGACAAAATCCAAAAATCATCATCAAAAATTGGAAAAAATTAAAAAAAAATTCATTTTTTTTTGTAAGCACAGTTCGATTGGAAATTTAATTACGAATTCAACGAGATATGACATTCCATATTTGGACCCATATTTCAAATGTTCTGATCAAAATACTGATATTTAAATCGCAAAAAAACAGAAAATCGATTTTCGTACAAAATTCAAAAATCATCATCAAAAATTGGAAAAAATTAAAAAAAAATTCATTTTTTTTGTAAGCACAGTTCGGTTGGAAATTTAATTACGAATTCAACGAGATGACATTCCATATTTGGACCCATATTTCAAATGTTCTGGTCAAAATACTGATATTTAAATCGCAAAAAAACAGAAAATCGATTTTCGGACAAATCCAAAAATCATCATCAAAAATTGGAAAAAATTAAAAAAAAAATTCATTTGTTTTTGTAAGCACAGTTCGATTGGAAATTTAATTACGAATTCAACGAGATATGACATTCCATATTTGGACCCATATTTCAAATGTTCTGGTCAAAATACTAATATTTAAATCGCACAAAAACAGAAAATCGATTTTCGGACAAAATCATCCTCAAAATTGGAAAAAATTAAAAAAAAAATTCATTTTTTTTTGTAAACACAGTTTGATTGGAAATTTAATTACCAATTCAACGAGATATGACATTCCATATTTCGAATGTTCTGATCAAAATACTGATATTTAAATCGCAAAAAAATAGAAAATTGATTTTCGGACAAATCCAAAAATCATCATCAAAAATTGGAAAAAATTAAAAAAAAATTCATTTTTTTTTGTAAGCACAGTTCGATTGGAATTTTAATTACGAATTCAACGAGATATGACATTCCATATTTGGACCCATATTTTAAATGTTCTGATCAAAATACTGATATTTAAATCGCAAAAAAACAGAAAATCGATTTTCGGACAAAATCCAAAAATCATCATCAAAAATTGGAAAAAATTAAAAAAAAAAATCATTTTTTTTTGTAAGCACAGTTCGATTGGAAATTTAATTACGAATTCAACGAGATATGACATTCCATATATGGACCCATATTTCAAATGTTCTGATCAAAATACTATATTTAAATCGCAAAAAAACAGAAAATCGATTTTCGGACAAAATCCAAAAATCATCATCAAAAATTGAAAAAAAAATATTAAAAAAATGAATTTTTTTTGGTAAACACAGTTTGATTGGAAATTTAATTACGAATTCAACGAGATATGACATTCCATATTTGGACCCATATTTCGAATGTTCTTATCAAAATACTGATATTTAAATCGCAAAAAAACAGAAAATCGATTTTCGGACAAATCCAAAAATCATCATCAAAAATTGGAAAAAATTAAAAAAAAAATTCATTTTTTTTTGTAAGCACAGTTCGATTGGAAATTTAATTACGAATTCAACGAGATATGACATTCCATATTTGGACCCATATTTCAAATGTTCTGGTCAAAATACTAATATTTAAATCGCAAAAAAACAGAAAATCGATTTTCATCATCAAAAATTGGAAAAAATTAAAAAAAAAAAATGCAACGAGATATGACATTCCATATTTGGACCCATATTTCGAATGTTCTGATCAAAATACTGATATTTAAATCGCAAAAAAATAGAAAATCGATTTTCGGACAAATCCAAAAATCATCATCAAAAATTGGAAAAAATTAAAAAAAAATGCATTTTTTTTTGTAAGCACAGTTCGATTGGAAATTTAATTACGAATTCAACGAGATATGACATTCCTTATTTGGACCCATATTTTAAATGTTCTGATCAAAATACTGATATTTAAATCGCAAAAAAACAGAAAATCGATTTTCGGACAAAATCCAAAAATCATCATCAAAAATTTGAAAAAAATTAAAAAAAAATCATTTTTTTTGGTAAACACAGTTTGATTGGAAATTTAATTACGAATTCCACGAGATATGACATTTCATATTTGGACCCATATTTCAAATGTTCTGATCAAAATACTGATATTTAAATTGCAAAAAAACCGAAAATCGATTTTCGGACAAAATCCAAAAATCATCATCAAAAATTGGAAAAAAATTTTAAAAAACATGCTTTTGTTTGGTAAACACAGTTTGATTGGAAATTTAATTACGAATTCAACGAGATATGACATTCCATATTTGGACCCATATTTCGAATGTTCTGATCAAAATACTGATATTTAAATCGCAAAAAAATAGAAAATCGATTTTCGGACAAATCCAAAAATCATCATCAAAAATTGGAAAAAATTAAAAAAAAAATTCTATTTTTTTTTGTAAACACAGTTTGATTGGAAATTTAATTACGAATTCAACGAGATATGACATTCCATATTTGGACCCATATTTCAAATGTTCTGGTCAAAATACTAATATTTAAATCGCAAAAAAACAGAAAATCGATTTTCGGACAAAATCCAAAAATCATCATCAAAAATTGGAAAAAATTAAAAAAAAAATTCTTTTTTTTTTGTAAGCACAGTTCGGTTGGAAATTTAATTACGAATTCAACGAGATATGACATTCCATATTTGGACCCATATTTCAAATGTTCTGGTCAAAATACTGATATTTAAATCGCAAAAAAACAGAAAATCGATTTTCGGACAAATCCAAAAATCATCATCAAAAATTGGAAAAAATTAAAAAAAAAATTCCTTTTTTTTTTGTAAGCACAGTTCGATTGGAAATTTAATTACGAATTCAACGAGATATGACATTCCTTATTTGGACCCATATTTTAAATGTTCTGATCAAAATACTGATATTTAAATCGCAAAAAAACAGAAAATCGATTTTCGGACAAAATCCAAAAATCATCATCAAAAATTTGAAAAAAATTAAAAAAAAAATCATTTTTTTTGGTAAACACAGTTTGATTGGAAATTTAATTACGAATTCAACGAGATATGACATTTCATATTTGGACCCATATTTCAAATGTTCTGATCAAAATACTGATATTTAAATCGCAAAAAAACCGAAAATCGATTTTCGGACAAAATCCAAAAATCATCATCAAAAATTGGAAAAAAATTTAAAAAAACATGCTTTTGTTTGGTAAACACAGTTTGATTGGAAATTTAATTACGAATTCAACGAGATATGACATTCCATATTTGGACCCATATTTCGAATGTTCTGATCAAAATACTGATATTTAAATCGCAAAAAAACAGAAAATCGATTTTCGGACAAAATCCAAAAATCATCATCAAAAATTGGAAAAAAACTTAAAAAAATATGCATTTATTTTGTAAACACAGTTTGATTGGAAATTTAATTACGAATTCAACGAGATATGACATTCCATATTTGGACCCATATTTTAAATGTTCTGGTCAAAATACTAATATTTAAATCGCAAAAAAACCGAAAATCGATTTTCGGACAAAATCCAAAAATCATCATCAAAAATTGGAAAAACTTAAAAAAAAAAATCCATTTGGTTTTGTAAGCACAGTTCGTTTGGAAATTTAATTACGAATTCAACGAGATATGACATTCCATATTTGGACCCATATTTCAAATGTTCTGGTCAAAATACTGATATTTAAATCGCAAAAAAACAGAAAATCGATTTTCGGACAAATCCAAAAATCATCATCAAAAATTGGAAAAAATTAAAAAAAAAAGCATTTTTTTTTGTAAGCACAGTTTGATTGGAAATTTAATTACGAATTCAACGAGATATGACATTCCATATTTGGACCCATATTTTAAATGTTCTGATCAAAATACTGATATTTAAATCGCAAAAAAACAGAAAATCGATTTTCGGACAACAAATCATCATCAAAAATTGGAAAAAATTAAAAAAAAAATTCATTTGTTTTTGTAAGCACAGTTCGGTTGGAAATTTAATTACGAATTCAACGAGATATGACATTCCATATTTGGACCCATATTTCAAATGTTCTGGTCAAAATACTGATATTTAAATCGCAAAAAAACAGAAAATCGATTTTCGGACAAATCCAAAAATCATCATCAAAAATTGGAAAAAATTAAAAAAAAATTCATTTGTTTTTGTAAGCACAGTTCGATTGGAAATTTAATTACGAATTCAACGAGATATGACATTCCATATTTGGACCCATATTTCAAATGTTCTGATCAAAATACTAATATTTAAATCGCACAAAAACAGAAAATCGATTTTCGGACAAAATCATCCTCAAAAATTGGAAAAAATTAAAAAAAAATTCATTTTTTTTTGTAAACACAGTTTGATTGGAAATTTAATTACGAATTCAACGAGATATGACATTCCATATTCGGACCCATATTTCGAATGTTCTGATCAAAATACTGATATTTAAATCGCAAAAAAATAGAAAATCGATTTTCGGACAAATCCAAAAATCATCATCAAAAATTGGAAAAAATTAAAAAAAAATTCATTTTTTTTTGTAAGCACAGTTCGATTGGAATTTTAATTACGAATTCAACGAGATATGACATTCCATATTTGGACCCATATTTTAAATGTTCTGATAAAAATACTGATATTTAAATCGCAAAAAAACAGAAAATCGATTTTCGGACAAAATGCAAAAATCATCATCAAAAATTGGAAAAAAATTTAACAAAAATGCTTTTTTTTTGGTAAACACAGTTTAATTGGGAATTTAATTATGAATTTAACGAGATATGACATTCCATATTTGGACCCATATTTCGAATGTTCTGATCAAAATACTGATATTTAAATCGCAAAAAAACAGAAAATCGATTTTCGGACAAAATCCAAAAATCATCACCAAAAATTGGAAAAAAATTTTTAAAAAATGCATATTTTTTTGGTAAACACAGTTTGATTGGAAATTTAATTACGAATTCAACGAGATATGACATTCCATATTTGGACCCATATTTCGAATGTTCTTATCAAAATACTGATATTTAAATCGCAAAAAAACAGAAAATCGATTTTCGGACAAATCCAAAAATCATCATCAAAAATTGGAAAAAATTAAAAAAAAAATTCATTTGTTTTTGTAAGCACAGTTCGATTGGAAATTTAATTACGAATTCAACGAGATATGACATTCCATATTTGGACCCATATTTCAAATGTTCTGGTCAAAATACTAATATTTAAATCGCAAAAAAACAGAAAATCGATTTTCATCATCAAAAATTGGAAAAAATTAAAAAAAAAAAATGCAACGAGATATGACATTCCATATTTGGACCCATATTTCGAATGTTCTGATCAAAATACTGATATTTAAATCGCAAAAAAATAGAAAATCGATTTTCGGACAAATCCAAAAATCATCATCAAAAATTGGAAAAAATTAAAAAAAAATTCTTTTTTTTTTTGTAAACACAGTTCGATTGGAAATTTAATTACGAATTCAACGAGATATGACATTCCTATTTGGACCCATATTTTAAATGTTCTGATCAAAATACTAATATTTAAATCGCAAAAAAACAGAAAATCGATTTTTGGACAAAATCCAAAAATCATCATCAAAAATTTAAAAAAAATTAAAAAAAAAATCATTTTTTTTGGTAAACACAGTTTGATTGGAAATTTAATTACGAATTCAACGAGATATGACATTTCATATTTGGACCCATATTTCAAATGTTCTGATCAAAATACTGATATTTAAATCGCAAAAAAACCGAAAATCGATTTTCGGACAAAATCCAAAAATCATCATCAAAAATTGGAAAAAAATTAAAAAAAAAATCATTTTTTTTGGTAAACACAGTTTGATTGGAAATTTAATTACGAATTCAACGAGATATGACATTCCATATTTGGACCCATATTTCGAATGTTCTTATCAAAATACTGATATTTAAATCGCAAAAAAACAGAAAATCAATTTTCGGACAAATCCAAAAATCATCATCAAAAATTGGAAAAAAATTTAACAAAAATGCTTTTTTTTTGGTAAACACAGTTTAATTGGGAATTTAATTATGAATTTAACGAGATATGACATTCCATATTTGGACCCATATTTCGAATGTTCTGATCAAAATACTGATATTTAAATCGCAAAAAAACAGAAAATCGATTTTCGGACAAAATCCAAAAATCATCACCAAAAATTGGAAAAAATTTAAAAAATCATTTTTTTTGGTAAACACAGTTTGATTGGAAATTTAATTACGAATTCAACGAGATATGACATTCCATATTTGGACCCATATTTCGAATGTTCTGATCAAAATACTGATATTTAAATCGCAAAAAAACAGAAAATCGATTTTCGGACAAAATCCAAAAATCATCATCAAAAATTGGAAAAAATTTAAAAAATTTTTTTTTTTTGTAAACACAGTTTGATTGGAAATTTAATTACGAATTCAACGAGATATGACATTCCATATTTGGACCCATATTTCAAATGTTCTGATCAAAATACTGATATTTAAATCGCAAAAAAACAGAAAATCGATTTTCGGACAAAATCCAAAAATCATCATCAAAAATTGGAAAAAATTTAAAAAAAATTCTTTTTTTTGTAAACACAGTTTGATTGGAAATTTAATTACGAATTCAACGAGATATGACATTCCATATTTGGACCCATATTTCGAATGTTCTGATCAAAATACTGATATTTAAATCGCAAAAAAAAGAAAATCGATTTTCGGACAAATCCAAAAATCATCATCAAAAATTGGAAAAAATTAAAAAAAAATCTTTTTTTTTGTAAACCAGTTGATTGGAAATTTAATTACGAATTCAACGAGATATGACATTCCATATTTGGACCCATATTTCAAATGTTCTGGTCAAAATACTAATATTTAAATCGCAAAAAAACAGAAAATCGATTTTCGGACAAAATCCAAAAATCATCATCAAAAAATGGAAAAAATTAAAACAAAAAGTCTTTTTTTTTTGTAAACACAGTTTGATTGGAAATTTAATTACGAATTCAACGAGATATGACATTCCATATTTGGACCCATATTTCGAATGTTCTGATCAAAATACTGATATTTAAATCGCAAAAAAACAGAAAATCGATTTTCGGACAAATCCAAAAATCATCATCAAAAATTGGAAAAAATTAAAAAAAAAATTCATTTTTTTTTGTAAGCACAGTTCGATTGGAAATTTAATTACGAATTCAACGAGATATGACATTCCATATTTGGACCCATATTTCAAATGTTCTGGTCAAAATACTGATATTTAAATCGCAAAAAAACAGAAAATCGATTTTCGGACAAATCCAAAAATCATCATCAAAAATTGGAAAAAATTAAAAAAAAAATCATTTTTTTTTGTAAACACAGTTTGATTGGAAATTTAATTACGAATTTAACGAGATATGACATTCCATATTTGGACCCATATTTCGAATGTTCTTATCAAAATACTGATATTTAACTCGCAAAAAAAACAGAAAATCGATTTTCGGACAAATCCAAAAATCATCATCAAAAATTGGAAAAAATTAAAAAAAAATTCATTTTTTTTTGTAAGTACAGTTCGATTGGAAATTTAATTACGAATTCAACGAGATATGACATTCCATATTTGGACCCATATTTCAAATGTTCTGATCAAAATACTGATATTTAAATCGCAAAAAAAAAGAAAATCGATTTTCGGACAAAATCCAAAAATCATCATCAAAAATTTGAAAAAAATTTTAAAAAAATTCATTTTTTTGGTAAACACAGTTTGATTGGAATTTTAATTACGAATTCAACGAGATATGACATTCCATATTTGGAACCATATTTCGAATGTTCTGGTCAAAATACTAATATTTAAATCGCAAAAAAACAGAAAATCGATTTTCGGACAAAATCCAAAAATCATCATCAAAAATTGGAAAAAATTAAAAAAAAAATTTTTTTTTTTTGTAAACACAGTTTGATTGGAAATTTAATTACGAATTCAACGAGATATGACATTCCATATTTGGACCTATTGAAATATTATGTATGTTAATTTGGCAACAACCATATACTGAAATTTGGTAACACTGATATGAATCTATTCTTTTTGTTTTTCTGAGAACTTCTTTCTTCTTGAGTTAACTTCCGAACGACTCACAACGCTGTCACGCTTATGTCAAATAAAACAATTATTAAACTTTAACTAAATCGCCTCGCGTTTTACTCCTCCATTTCCAATAGGTAACGGGCCCAGGAGTAGTATAGACTTTAATAATTGTGTGTGATCAAGAGGAAAATAATTATTGTGTTAATTAGCTTGAACTTTATTTATAAACATGAGCGGACAAGGGCTCTGTTCGGAGTTCGGACGAAACGGAACTTTGTGTGCAGCAAGCATTTGTGTCGTGTCCCAGTGGAAAGGGAGACAAGAAAAATAGATCGGCGCAAAAGAACAGTTATGCAAAAAAGAATACAAAATGCTTTCGATGTGGTCGCGAGGGTCACTTTATTGCGCAGTGCAAAGTGAAAGACAAAAATGACGAAATAGAAACATCTGCAAAAGAGAAGTCGTTTACTCTGCTTGCAAGTGTAAATAAAAAGGACGTTTTAACGAAAACGATGTGGTGCTTGGACAGTGGAGCAACTGCTCACATGTGTTGTGAAAGGTCGTGGTTCGCGGACATTAAAGAGCATAAAGAGAAAATATTACTTGCAGGAGAAAACTATATATTTTCGGATGGCGTCGGTACGGTGGACGTTAAAACAAAGAATGGTTCCGTTAATTTGAAAAATGTGCTTTACGTAAAAAACTTGCAAAGTAATTTCATATCGGTAGCGAAAGCCGTTGACAAAGGGTATAAAGTGATTTTTCACAAGCATAGTGCGTATATAAAGAACGGTCAAAATGAAGAAGTGTTACAGGCAAGAAAAGCTGGAAATCTTTTTGTTGTTGATACTCCGAACAATCGGTGCATGTACTTGTGTGCAAATGATGAGTTGTGGAAGTGGCATTATCGTTATGGTCATTTGAACATGGCGAGCCTAAAAAGGATGGCAAGTAACAATATGGTCAATGGCTTAAAGTCGATCAAAAATGTTGTGGACATAGACCGAATTACATGTGAAACCTGTGCTAAAGGTAAAATCTGTGTGAAACCATTCCCAAAAATGGCAGAAAATCGTGCGGACAAAGTGCTAGGGCTAGTGCATTCGGACATTTGCGGGCCAATGAACAAAGTATCTGCCGGTGGAGCAAGATATTTCGTAACATTTATTGATGACTACTCGCGTTATATGTTCGTATATTTTTTGAAAACCCGTGATGAATTGCTTCCCACGTTTAAAGACTTTGTCGCGTTTGCAGAAAAACAGACCGGTGAAAAACTTAAAGCAATTCGCAGCGATAACGGTCGCGAATATATAAGCCACGAGTTTCAGAAGTTCCTATCTGAAAACGGTATTAAGCGGCAATTGACAGTACCGTACACTCCGCAGCAAAACGGGGTTGCTGAGCGCGCTAACCGGACACTAGTGGAAATGGCAAGGAGCATGCTTATACATTCAGGAGTGAATGAGTTCCTGTGGGGAGAAGCAGTTAGGACTGCAGCATATCTACGCAACAGATCGGATACAAGGTCGTTGAAGAGTCAAACACCATTCGAACTGTGGTCAGGTAAAAAGCCTTCGATATCGCATTTAAAAATCTTTGGATGCAAAGCGATTGCATTAAATAAGAAACATGCAGATAAATTCAAGCCAAAAGGCATTGAATGCATGATGGTATTCAACAACAGCGAAGGCCTACAGATTAATGCGCATTGGATCGAACCAGGTAATCGAAAGTAGAGACGTCGTTTTTCTAGAGGAAACTATAGGGTATCCGAAGAATGGAAACAGCGAGAACGAGACGGCACTTATTGACGAAATTGGAGTTGATTGTTCGCAGATTTTGGCAGTGGACAACAACAAAGATGGTGCAGAGGTGCTCGAGGAAGAGCAAATTGACAGTTAGGTTAGTGAAGCTGATAGTTCTGATGTTTACGAGAGTGCAAAGAGCGATGATAGCGAAGAACGGGAAATTCGTGGTCCTGGTCGTCCTAAGAAGATAAAAACTGGAAAACCCGGGCGCCCACGAAAACAATACAACTTGTTGAACATGATGGAGGTTCAAGATGTCAAGGTACCTGTTACGTTTGCTGAAGCAACACAGTCTGAAATGAGTCAAGAGTGGGTAGCATCAATTCAGAAGGAGATTGGCGCCCTCGAAGCTAATCAGACATGGGAGCTACAGGACTTACCAGAAGGTAAAAAAGCCATCGGTAGTAAGTGGGTTTTTGGCATCAAAGGAGATAAGGATGGCAATGTGATGCGATTTAAATCGAGGTTGGTGGCTAAAGGATGTGCACAACAATATGGTATCGACTTTTTTGAAACGTTTTCACCAGTTGTCAGATATTCGTCGGTAAGACTTATTATATCTCTGGCTGTTGAGCATAACTTATTTCTACATCAGATGGATGTATCGACAGCTTACTTAAATAGCGAATTGAGCGAAGAAGTCTATATGAAGCAACCCGATGGATTTGATGATAAGCATCATGGAAAAGTTTTGAGACTAAAGAAGTCACTTTACGGGCTAAAACAGAGCGGTAGAGAGTGGAACGCCAAGCTCAATAAAGTCTTGCAAAAACTGCACTTTGTTCCCTGCGCCAGCGAGCGGTGTGTGTACACACGCAATGAGAAGGACGATATTAATATAATTGCAGTGTATGTCGACGATCATCTTATTGCAAGCTCATGTAAAAATGATTTGATTGGTATAAAAGAGTCAATTGGCAATGAGTTTAAAGTAGTAGATAGCGGTCAGCTTAATCATTTCTTGGGCATCGAAGTTGAGCGAGAAGGTGAAACTGGATCCATATCCATAGGTCACAAGACATATATCGAGAGTATGCTACACACCTGGGGTATGTTAGACTGCAAATCGGTAGCATCGCCTTTGGAGGCAAATTTCCAAGTTAAGTGTACTGATCCTAACTGCAAGCCTGTTAACGAAAAGGACTACCAATCACTTATAGGATCAATAATGTATTTGGCAATTACAACCAGGCCAGATATAATGCATTCAGTTGCAAAATTGGCTCAAAGAAATGTGAACCCACATAAGGAGCATGAAGTCGCTGCCAAGCGTATACTAAGGTATTTGAAGGGCACCTCAAACTTAAAGCTTCATTATCAATCAACAGGTAAACCGATTCACGGCTACGTCGACGCAGATTGGGCAAATGACACATCGGATCGTAAATCCTACAGTGGATATGTCTTCATAAACGCAACTGGTCCAATATCCTGGGAGTCCAAGAAGCAAAGTCTGGTGGCATTATCCAGCACGGAGGCCGAATATGTTGCATTGTCCATTGCAGCAAGAGAAGCAGTATTTATAAAAAAGTTTCTGAAGGAAATGGGTTTTTTGATAGATCACTCAATTTTAATTTTTTGCGATAATCAGAGTGCTTTATGTTTAGCTAAGAATCCAGTATTACATAATAGAAGTAAGCATATCGACATAAAGTACCACTATGTTAGGGAACTTTATTCCAAAAAGGAAATTGATGTAAAATATATTTGTACAAATGACATGTTATCAGATATATTAACAAAAAACCTACAGAAAAACAAGAGAGAACGCTATAGTCGAGTTCCCCGACTATCTGATACCCGTTACTCAGCTAGTGGAAGTGCAAAGGAGAGTTTTTTGGCGGTTTGGGCGTTAGAGTGGGCGTGGCAAAAAGTTTTTTTTGTCAAATCGATAGAAATTTACAAGACTAATACAAAAATGAAAAATATCAAAACCTTTTTCAAAAGTGTGGGCGTGGCAGTTTTAGGCGGTTTGGGGCGTTAGAGTGGGCGTGGCAACATGAATCGATGACGACAACTTGCGCTGCGTCAATGTCCCTGGAATCTGTATGCTTAATCTCAACTTTCTAGCTTTTGTAGTTCCTGAGATCTTGACGTTCATACGGACGGACAGACAGACGGACAGACAGACGGACAGACGGACAGACAGACGGACGGACAGACGGACATGGCCAGATCGACTCGGCTACTGATCCTGATCAAGAATATATATACTTTATATGGTCGGAAACGCTTCCTTCTGCCTGTTACATACTTTTCAACGAATCTAGTATACCCTTTTACTCTACGAGTAACGGGTATAACAAGCATTTAAAATGTATAACTGAAATGAATTGTTTCTGAATATGTTGTTGAGAAGGAGTATTGAAATACTAAAAATATTATGTATGTTAATTTGGCAACAACCATATACTGAAATTTGGTAACACTGATATGAATCTATTCTTTTTGTTTTTCTGAGAACTTCCTTCTTCTTGTGTTAACTTCCGAACGACTCACAACGCTGTCACGCTTATGTCAAATAAAACAATTATTAAACTTTAACTAAATCGCCTCGCGTTTTACTCCTCCATTTCCAATAGGACCCATATTTCGAATGTTCTGATCAAAATACTGATATTTAAATCGCAAAAAAACAGAAAATCGATTTTCGGACAAAATACAAAAATCATCAACAAAAATTGGAAAAAATTAAAAAAAAATCTTTTTTTTTATAAGCACAGTTCGATTGGAAATTTAATTACGAATTCAACGAGATATGACATTCCATATTTGGACCCATATTTCGAATGTTCTGATCAAAATACTGATATTTAAATCGCAAAAAAACAGAAAATCGATTTTCGGACAAAATCCAAAAATCATCATCAAAAATTGGAAAAAAATTTTAAAAAAATTCATTTTTTTTGGTAAACATAGTTTGATTGGAAATTTAATTACGAATTCAACGAGATATGACATTCCATATTTGGACCCATATTTCAAATGTTCTGGTCAAAATACTAATATTTAAATCGCAAAAAAACAGAAAATCGATTTTCGGACAAAATCCAAAAATCATCATCAAAAATTGGAAAAAATTAAAAAAAAAATCCTTTTTTTTTGTAAGCACAGTTCGATTGGAAATTTAATTACGAATTCAACGAGATATGACATTCCATATTTGGACCCATATTTCAAATGTTCTGATCAAAATACTGATATTTAAATCGCAATAAAACAGAATATCGATTTTCGGACAAAATCCAAAAATCATCATCAAAAATTGGAAAAAAATTTTTAAAAAATGCATTTTTTTTGGTAAACACAGTTTGATTGGAAATTTAATTACGAATTCAACGAGATATGACATTCCATATTTGGACCCATGTTTCAAATGTTCTGATCAAAATACTGATATTTAAATCGCAAAAAAACAGAAAATCGATTTTCGGACAAAATCCAAAAATCATCATCAAAAATTGGAAAAAAATTTTTAAAAAAATGAATTTTTTTTGGTAAACACAGTTTGATTGGGAATTTAATTACGTATTCAACGCGTAGAGTAATTCAGTTTACTATAAGATGTTTAGATTTATTATTCAGTTGGGCCGAAATCCCGGCGGTATTGCAATACCGGGCCAACCCGCGATAGAGGTGGAGCAAGCTCCTAGCACTCCGTCTGATTCCAAAAATCAGTTTAACATTTGTTGTTCTCCAATGGAGGAACTATCAGATGTTAAGCTGATAAGAACAGATTTAAAAAAAAATTAGCCATATGGCCAGTAAATGTTTGCCTGCCTCTGGGGCAGGCTGTTGTATTTTTATTTTTTTCTTTTTCAAATTTTATATTATTATTTAATTATTTTTAATTTTTATTCTTTAATTGGAGGGAGCTTCACTTGGCAGGGTGAACTGCCTGATCCCGGATACATGCTCCACATAGATGTCCCGGGACCACCTGATGGTGTCGGCCACCATCAGTCTGCGCATCAGGCCAGCATAAAACCTGGAGACACCCAAAGTCTTGAGGACCCTTTCGTTCTTAGGGTCCCACGAGCCCAAGGCTCCGACAATGAATGCCTCCAGTTTTACCTGGTATCCCATGGCGCGCAGGGCTTCAGCTAGGGGGCGGTATTTTTCTTCTTTCTCGCCCCTCGCGTTATCAAACGCTTCAGTCCCGTTCTCGAACGGAACAGTCACGTCAACTATGACGATTTTTCTGCTCCGTTCGTCGCGCCATACCAGGTCCGGCCTGAGGGCCGCCATGTCCTCGGCGACCCCTTCCACGCGGCAGTTCACCCTGGGGGTCCCCAGCCGTGAGCCAGCCTTGGCGAGGCGATCCATCACCGCGTTGTGCCTCTGCTGTATTGCGTTTGAGTGGTGCATGCAGTGGCACAACACGTGTGGAACGCTCTCCAGCTGATATCCACAGACCCGCAGCGCTTGTCGCCGCTGCCCCATCGGATCGCTCCGTTGACTGGGAGGACTCCCAGTCGGGCTCTGTGGATAAACCGCCAGTCAGCAAACCTGGTAAAGCTACCGTCGCGTATGAACGCGTTGCTGACTGGGGTTAGCGTGGAGAGCTTCGCCACCTTCCCCTGGTCGGGTTTATTTAGGAGGATGGTCAGGAACTCATCCTGAGCTGCGCACCTGAGACGTTGGATGAGTTGGGACCTGGAGTTCGAGTCGGTGGCCACTGGTCGGTTTCTTTGTCCTCTACACTCGACCAGTAGCTCACCTCCTCTCCAGGCCCAACGCACCCCCAGATGCACAGCTTGCCTTTTGGTGGTCATCCGCACCCTCGACCAGAATCCGGCGTCGCCAAAGCTGGCTGTCTCCCCGGATAGAGTGGAGCCTGAGAGAAAGTGGGCCATCTCGTCGCCGGATGGCTCCCGGTTTATTTTTCGTTTTACCGCTTCTCTCAGGCCTTCTCTTGCAATCCGGGAGACGACCTCCCCAGGGCAGGACACCATGCGGTGAGCCTGGGTGATAGTTGCCAATATAGATGAAGGTAGTATGCCCGCTCCACCTTTCTTCAGCGGGGTGTACACTACCTCCGCGCTCGCCCTCTGCGGCAGATACAGCCATTTTTTGATGTGTTCTTTTATGGCTGTATCCAGATGACGCAGCGGGGCCCGCAAGGTGGCGCCACTTCGTAGCACGAAGTCAAGCTTCGGTGCCACGAAGGTGCGGGCCGCGTCGATCTTTTGCCACGGGGCGAGCAGCGAGTCATCTATCTTGGCGATGTCCCCAACTATCGCTTCCATCGCTGCCCTGGGTGTTTGGTCCACGTTTAGACCCACGGGGATGCCGAGATATTCGTAGGCATCCCCCTCTGTCATTGCCGGTATTGGCGTGCCACGGACGAGGAAGCCGGTCTGCACTGGCCTCCGCGAGGATTTCTTCCCCGTGAGGTGTAGGGTCGCGCACTTCCCGGGGTTGAAGTGCAGACCGGCTTCTATTGCGGCGTCGTCCGCAGCACGCAACAAGGACCTCATCTCCTCTGGGGAGCTCGCAATTAGCACCAGGTCATCGGCGTACGCCAGCGTGCTAATGCGGCTCCCATAGAGCAGGTACCCCGCGTTGACGGTTTTGACTTTGCGAAGTACCCGCTCTATTGCGATGTTGAAGAGGATTGGGCTGGCTGGGCAGCCCTGTCTGACCCCCGCTTCGATCGGGATCTCTTCCGACATGCCATCAATGGTTTTGGCGGTGGTCGCGGCGCCGGTGGCCAACTGGTGGATTATGGTCCGGATCCTCGAGGGGATCCCCATACCGGCGACCGCGTCCATGATGGTGGCATGCGGAATCGACCCGAACGCGTTGGACAGGTCCATCCAGTCCATGATGAGGTCCTTGCCTTGGCGTCTGCTCTCCTCCAGCACTTGGCCAAGAACAAAATTGTGTTCATGGCAGCCTTCGTGCTGGAGGAAGCCCTTCTGCTCCTCGCTGAGCTTCCTCCGTTAGTGAGGAACGCCGTCAGCCTGTCTGCCATGACGGCCGCGAACAATTTGGGGATGGTGTCACCCATGGAAAGAGGCCTCCAATTTGACAGGTCAGTTCTGTCCCCTTTCTTGTGGATTAAGACCGTTCTGGACTTTTTCCACAGATCGGGGACATGACCTGTCCTCAGGCAGGCGTTGAATACTGCCGTGAGCATGGAGGCCTTCGGGTCTGTTTTCTTCAAATTTCCATAGGTGACACCATCGGGACCCGGCGCAGAGCTGTGTGTCCTTCTCAGGCGTGCGAGCACCTCCTCCTGTGTGAGGGGACTCACGAGCGTGTCCACGCGGGCCTCTTCTCCTGGCACGCACCAAGCGGGCCAATCAAAGGGCCGCACACGCTCGTCGGCATTTCTGGCGAACATCTGCCTGAGATGGGCGTACACAGCTCTGCCTGGCAGATCGCAGGGGGGAGAGGACTGCCCCAGGACTTCTCGCATGGCGCGAGGTCGATTGGTCCTGTATATCTGTTGGATCCTCTTCGCTGCGTCTGCCAGTGCTTGCGGTCCGCGCCTACCCTGTGAGGTGGGCTCGCCACCTTCCAGTGCGTCCACTGGCACCCGTGACAACGGGGCTCAGCGCAGGATGGGGCCTGTTCCCGGGAAGCATCGCGCGGCTCGGCGTCGTGCAGAGTACGCGCCTGCTTGTGGGGACAGGCGTACCGCGTTCGCTGGCTCTCGTCGTCACAGGGCTCAGCGCTGACTGTCTCGGAGAGGGGGCGGGGAGTGGTCCAGCTGGGTTCGGGGCTGTGGCTGCTTCCACGAGCATCCCGTGGGCGTCTGTGGTGGTCTCGGGGTGGCTCGCGGCCACATGGGCTTTGAGCTGCTTCATACCCCGAGGCATATCAGCACCACAGACCCGGCAACGGTATGTAATAACCACTTGTGGGTGGCGCCGGGTTATGTGCTGATATGCCGCAGCGTACGTGCCGTATTCGCCAGCGACCTAGTGGGATGCATCTCGGACGCATCCATGCATATGGAGCACCGGAATGGTCCCACGAAGGGTAGGCAAACACGTGCACTCGCTGAGACGCCATGATTGTTGGAATTTAGAGATATTTTGATCGCTTTTATGACTTTGTTTAAGAATTATATTTAAATTTTAAAATTTTATTTAAAAAATTTTGTTTAAAATTTAGACAATGAATTACAAAGACCAGGACTTTTTCGTAAAAAA
>NW_025225021.1:0-43803 GCF_016746235.2 Drosophila teissieri | reverse complement strand
TCATATCTCGTTGAATTCGTAATTAAATTTCCAATCAAACTGTGTTTACCAAAAAAAATGCATTTTTCTAAAATTTTTTTCCAATTTTTGATGATGATTTTTGGATTTTGTACGAAAATCGATTTTCTGTTTTTTTGCGATTTAAATATCAGTATTTTGATCAGAACATTCGAAATATGGGTCCAAATATGGAATGTCATATCTCGTTGAATTCGTAATTAAATTTCCAATCAAACTGTGTTTACCAAAAAAAATGCATTTTTTTAAAATTTTTTCCAATTTTTGATGATGATTTTGGATTTTGTCCGAAAATCGATTTTCTGTTTTTTTGCGATTTAAATATCAGTATTTTGATCAGAACATTCGAAATATGGGTCCAAATATGGAATGTCATATCTCGTTGAATTCGTAATTAAATTTCCAATCAAACTGTGTTTACCAAACAATAGCATGTTTTTTTTAAATTTTTTTTCAATTTTTGATGATGATTTTTGGATTTTGTCTGAAAATCGATTTTCTGTTTTTTTGCGATTTAAATATTAGTATTTTGATCAGAACATTTGAAATATGGGTCCAAATATGGAATGTCATATCTCGTTGAATTCGTAATTAAATTTCCAATCAAACTGTGTTTACCAAAAAAAATGATTTTTTTTAAAATTTTTTTCCAATTTTTGATGATTTTTGGATTTTGTCCGAAAATCGATTTTCTGTTTTTTTGCGATTTAAATATCAGTATTTTGATCAGAACATTTGAAATATGGGTCCAAATATGGAATGTCATATCTCGTTGAATTCGTAATTAAATTTCCAATCAAACTGTGTTTACCAAAAAAAATGCATTTTTTTAAAATTTTTTCCAATTTTTGATGATGATTTTTGGATTTTGTCCGAAAATCGATTTTCTGTTTTTTTGCGATTTAAATATCAGTATTTTGATCAGAACATTTGAAATATGGGTCCAAATATGGAATGTCATATCTCGTTGAATTCGTAATTAAATTTCCAATCAAACTGTGTTTACCAAAAAAAATGCATTTTTTTAAAATTTTTTTCCAATTTTTGATGATGATTTTTGGATTTTGTCCGAAAATCGATTTTCTGTTTTTTTGCGATTTAAATATCAGTATTTTGATCAGAACATTTGAAATATGGGTCCAAATATGGAATGTCATATCTCGTTGAATTCGTAATTAAATTTCCAATCAAACTGTGTTTACCAAAAAAAATGCATTTTTTTTTAAATTTTTTTCCAATTTTTGATGATGATTTTTGGATTTTGTCCGAAAATCGATTTTCTGTTTTTTTGCGATTTAAATATCAGTATTTTGATCAGAACATTTGAAATATGGGTCCAAATATGGAATGTCATATCTCGTTGAATTCGTAATTAAATTTCCAATCAAACTGTGCTTACAAAAAAAAATGCATTTTTTTAAATTTTTTTCCAATTTTTGATGATGATTTTTGGATTTTGTCCGAAAATCGATTTTCTGTTTTTTTGCGATTTAAATATCAGTATTTTGATCAGAACATTTGAAATATGGGTCCAAATATGGAATGTCATATCTCGCTGAATTCGTAATTAAATTTCCAATCAAACTGTGTTTACCAAAAAAAATGCATTTTTCTAAAATTTTTTTCCAATTTTTGATGATGATTTTTGGATTTTGTCCGAAAATCGATTTTCTGTTTTTTTGCGATTTAAATATCAGTATTTTGATCAGAACATTTGAAATATGGGTCCAAATATGGAATGTCATATCTCGTTGAATTCGTAATTAAATTTCCAATCAAACTGTGTTTACCAAAAAAAAATGCATTTTTTTTAAATTTTTTTCCAATTTTTGATGATGATTTTTGGATTTTGTACGAAAATCGATTTTCTGTTTTTTTGCGATTTAAATATCAGTATTTTGATCAGAACATTTAAAATATGGGTCCAAATATGGAATGTCATATCTCGTTGAATTCGTAATTAAATTTCCAATCAAACTGTGTTTACCAAAAAAAATGCATTTTTTAAAAATTTTTTTCCAATTTTTGATGATGATTTTTGGATTTTGTCCGAAAATCGATTTTCTGTTTTTTTGCGATTTAAATATCAGTATTTTGATCAGAACATTTGAAATATGGGTCCAAATATGGAATGTCATATCTCGTTGAATTCGTAATTAAATTTCCAATCAAACTGTGTTTACCAAAAAAAATGCATTTTTTAAAATTTTTTTCCAATTTTTGATGATGATTTTTGGATTTTGTCCGAAAATCGATTTTCTGTTTTTTTGCGATTTAAATATCAGTATTTTGATCAGAACATTTGAAATATGGGTCCAAATATGGAATGTCATATCTCGTTGAATTCGTAATTAAATTTCCAATCAAACTGTGTTTACCAAAAAAAATGCATTTTTTTTAAATTTTTTTCCAATTTTTGATGATGATTTTTGGATTTTGTCCGAAAATCGATTTTCTGTTTTTTTGCGATTTAAATATCAGTATTTTGATCAGAACATTTGAAATATGGGTCCAAATATGGAATGTCATATCTCGTTGAATTCGTAATTAAATTTCCAATCAAACTGTGTTTACCAAAAAAAATGCATTTTTTTTTAAATTTTTTTCCAATTTTTGATGATGATTTTTGGATTTTGTCCGAAAATCGATTTTCTGTTTTTTTGCGATTTAAATATCAGTATTTTGATCAGAACATTTGAAATATGGGTCCAAATATGGAATGTCATATCTCGTTGAATTCGTAATTAAATTTCCAATCAAACTGTGTTTACCAAAAAAAATGCATTTTTTTAAATTTTTTTCCAATTTTTGATGATGATTTTTGGATTTTGTCCGAAAATCGATTTTCTGTTTTTTTGCGATTTAAATATCAGTATTTTGATCAGAACATTTGAAATATGGGTCCAAATATGGAATGTCATATCTCGTTGAATTCGTAATTAAATTTCCAATCAAACTGTGTTTACCAAAAAAAAATGCATTTTTTTAAATTTTTTTCCAATTTTTGATGATGATTTTTGGATTTTGTCCGAAAATCGATTTTCTGTTTTTTTGCGATTTAAATATCAGTATTTTGATCAGAACATTTGAAATATGGGTCCAAATATGGAATGTCATATCTCGTTGAATTCGTAATTAAATTTCCAATCAAACTGTGTTTACCAAAAAAAAATGCATTTTTTTAAAATTTTTTTCCAATTTTTGATGATGATTTTTGGATTTTGTCCGAAAATCGATTTTCTGTTTTTTTGCGATTTAAATATCAGTATTTTGATCAGAACATTGAAATATGGGTCCAAATATGGAATGTCATATCTCGTTGAATTCGTAATTAAATTTCCAATCAAACTGTGTTTACCAAAAAAAATGCATTTTTTTAAATTTTTTTCCAATTTTTGATGATGATTTTTGGATTTTGTCCGAAAATCGATTTTCTGTTTTTTTGCGATTTAAATATCAGTATTTTGATCAGAACATTTGAAATATGGGTCCAAATATGGAATGTCATATCTCGTTGAATTCGTAATTAAATTTCCAATCAAACTGTGTTTACCAAAAAAAATGCATTTTTTTAAATTTTTTTCCAATTTTTGATGATGATTTTTGGATTTTGTCCGAAAATCGATTTTCTGTTTTTTTGCGATTTAAATATTAGTATTTTGACCAGAACATTTGAAATATGGGTCCAAATATGGAATGTCATATCTCGTTGAATTCGTAATTAAATTTCCAATCAAACTGTGTTTCCAAAAAAAAATTCATTTTTTTAAATTTTTTCCAATTTTTGATGATGATTTTTGGATTTTGTCCGAAAATCGATTTTCTGTTTTTTTGCGATTTAAATATCAGTATTTTGATCAGAACATTTGAAATATGGGTCCAAATACGGAATGTCATATCTCGTTGAATTTGTAACTAAATTTCCAATCAAACTGTGTTTACCAAAAAAAATGATTTTTTTTAAATTTTTTTCCAATTTTTGATGATGATTTTTGGATTTTGTCCGAAAATCGATTTTCTTTTTTTTTGCGATTTAAATATCAGTATTTTAATCAGAACATTCGAAATATGGGTCCAAATATGGAATGTCATGTCTCGTTGAATTCGTAATTAAATTTCCAATCAAACTGTGTTTACCAAAAAAATGCATTTTTTAAAAATTGTTTTCCAATTTTTGATGATGATTTTTGGATTTTGTCCGAAAATCGATTTTCTGTTTTTTTGCGATTTAAATATTAGTATTTTGATCAGAACATTTGAAATATGGGTCCAAATATGGAATGTCATATCTCGTTGAATTCGTAATTAAATTTCCAATCAAACTGTGTTTACCAAAAAAAATGCATTTTTTTTTAAATTTTTTTCCAATTTTTGATGATGATTTTTGGATTTTGTCCGAAAATCGATTTTCTGTTTTTTTGCGATTTAAATATCAGTATTTTGATCAGAACATTTGAAATATGGGTCCAAATATGGAATGTCATATCTCGTTGAATTCGTAATTAAATTTCCAATCAAACTGTGTTTACCAAAAAAAATGCATTTTTTAAAATTTTTTTTCCAATTTTTGATGATGATTTTTGGATTTTGTCCGAAAATCGATTTTCTGTTTTTTTGCGATTTAAATATCAGTATTTTGATCAGAACATTTGAAATATGGGTCCAAATATGGAATGTCATATCTCGTTGAATTCGTAATTAAATTTCCAATCAAACTGTGTTTACCAAAAAAAATGCATTTTTTAAAATTTTTTTTCCAATTTTTGATGATGATTTTTGGATTTTGTCCGAAAATCGATTTTCTGTTTTTTTGCGATTTAAATATCAGTATTTTGATCAGAACATTTGAAATATGGGTCCAAATATGGAATGTCATATCTCGTTGAATTCGTAATTAAATTTCCAATCAAACTGTGTTTACCAAAAAAAATTGCATTTTTTTTAAATTTTTTTCCAATTTTTGATGATGATTTTTGGATTTTGTCCGAAAATCGATTTTCTGTTTTTTTGCGATTTAAATATATGTATTTTGACCAGAACATTTGAAATATGGGTCCAAATATGGAATGTCATATCTCGTTGAATTCGTAATTAAATTTCCAATCAAACTGTGTTTACCAAAAAAATGCATTTTTTTTAAATTTTTTTCCAATTTTTGATGATGATTTTTGGATTTTGTCCGAAAATCGATTTTCTGTTTTTTTGCGATTTAAATATTAGTATTTTGACCAGAACATTTGAAATATGGGTCCAAATATGGAATGTCATATCTCGTTGAATTCGTAATTAAATTTCCAATCAAACTGTGTTTACCAAAAAAAATGCATTTTTTTAAATTTTTTTCCAATTTTTGATGATGATTTTTGGATTTTGTCCGAAAATCGATTTTCTGTTTTCTTTGCGATTTAAATATCAGTATTTTGATCAGAACATTTGAAATATGGGTCCAAATATGGAATGTCATATCTCGTTGAATTCGTAATTAAATTTCCAATCAAACTGTGTTTACCAAAAAAAATGCATTTTTTAAAATTTTTTTCCAATTTTTGATGATGATTTTTGGATTTTGTCCGAAAATCGATTTTCTGTTTTTTTGCGATTTAAATATAGTATTTTGATCAGAACATTTGAAATATGGGTCCAAATATGGAATGTCATATCTCGTTGAATTCGTAATTAAATTTCCAATCAAACTGTGTTTAAAAAAAAAAAAAAATTTTTTCTAATTTTTTCCAATTTTTGATGATGATTTTTGGATTTTGTCCGAAAATCGATTTTCTGTTTTTTTGCGATTTAAATATTAGTATTTTGACCAGAACATTTGAAATATGGGTCCAAATATGGAATGTCATATCTCGTTGAATTCGTAATTAAATTTCCAATCAAACTGTGTTTCCAAAAAAAATTCATTTTTTTAAATTTTTTTCCAATTTTTGATGATGATTTTTGGATTTTGTCCGAAAATCGATTTTCTGTTTTCTTTGCGATTTAAATATCAGTATTTTGATCAGAACATTTGAAATATGGGTCCAAATATGGAATGTCATATCTCGTTGAATTCGTAATTAAATTTCCAATCAAACTGTGTTTACCAAAAAAAATGCATTTTTTAAAATTTTTTTTTCAATTTTTGATGATGATTTTTGGATTTTGTCCGAAAATCGATTTTCTGTTTTCTTTGCGATTTAAATATCAGTATTTTGATCAGAACATTTGAAATATGGGTCCAAATATGGAATGTCATATCTCGTTGAATTCGTAATTAAATTTCCAATCAAACTGTGTTTACCAAAAAAAATGCATTTTTTAAAATTTTTTTTTCAATTTTTGATGATGATTTTTGGATTTTGTCCGAAAATAAGTTTTCGCTTTCGTTATGGCTAGATCAAAGTTAGTTAACATCTGATAGTTCTCATTGGACACAAATGTTAAACTGATTTTTGGAATCAGACGATGCTAGAGCTTGCTCCACCTCTGTCGCGGGTTGGCCCGGTATTGCAGTACCGCCGGGATTTCGGCCCAACTGAATAATAAATCTAAACATCTTTATAGTAAACTGAATAATTCTACTCGTTGAATACGTAATTAAATTTCCAATCAAACTGTGTTTCCAAAAAAAAAATTCATTTTTTTAAATTTTTTTCCAATTATTGATGATGATTTTTGGATTTTGTCCGAAAATCGATTTTCTGTTTTTTTGCGATTTAAATATCAGTATTTTGATCAGAACATTCGAAATATGGGTCCAAATATGGAATGTCATATCTCGTTGAATTCGTAATTAAATTTCCAATCAAACTGTGTTTCCAAAAAAAAAATTCATTTTTTTAAATTTTTTTCCAATTATTGATGATGATTTTTGGATTTTGTCCGAAAATCGATTTTCTGTTTTTTTGCGATTTAAATATCAGTATTTTGATCAGAACATTCGAAATATGGGTCCAAATATGGAATGTCATATCTCGTTGAATTCGTAATTAAATTTCCAATCAAACTGTGTTTACCAAAAAAATGCATTTTTTTAAAATTTTTTTCCAATTGTTGATGATGATTTTTGGATTTTGTCCGAAAATCGATTTTCTTTTCTTTTGCGATTTAAATATCAGTATTTTGATCAGAACATTTGAAATATGGGTCCAAATATGGAATGTCATATCTCGTTGAATTCGTAATTAAATTTCCAATCAAACTGTGTTTACCAAAAAAATGCATTTTTTTTAAATTTTTTTCCAATTTTTGATGATGATTTTTGGATTTTGTCCGAAAATCGATTTTCTTTTCTTTTGCGATTTAAATATTAGTATTTTGACCAGAACATTTGAAATATGGGTCCAAATATGGAATGTCATATCTCGTTGAATTCGTAATTAAATTTCCAATCAAACTGTGTTTACCAAAAAAAATGCATTTTTTAAAAATTTTTTTTCAATTTTTGATGATGATTTTTGGATTTTGTCCGAAAATCGATTTTCTGTTTTTTTGCGATTTAAATATTAGTATTTTGACCAGAACATTTGAAATATGGGTCCAAATATGGAATGTCATATCTCGTTGAATTCGTAATTAAATTTCCAATCAAACTGTGTTTACCAAAAAAAATGCATTTTTTAAAATTTTTTTTTCAATTTTTGATGATGATTTTTGGATTTTGTCCGAAAATCGATTTTCTGTTTTCTTTGCGGTTTAAATATCAGTATTTTGATCAGAACATTTGAAATATGGGTCCAAATATGGAATGTCATATCTCGTTGAATTCGTAATGAAATTTCCAATCAAACTGTGTTTACCAAAAAAAATGCATTTTTTAAAAATTTTTTTTCAATTTTTGATGATGATTTTTGGATTTTGTCCGAAAATCGATTTTCTGTTTTCTTTGCGATTTAAATATCAGTATTTTGATCAGAACATTTGAAATATGGGTCCAAATATGGAATGTCATATCTCGTTGAATTCGTAATTAAATTTCCAATCAAACTGTGTTTACAAAAAAAATGAATTTTTTTTTTAATTTTTTCCAATTTTTGATGATGATTTTTGGATTTTGTCCGAAAATCGATTTTCTGTTTTTTTGCGATTTAAATATTAGTATTTTGACCAGAACATTTGAAATATGGGTCCAAATATGGAATGTCATATCTCGTTGAATTCGTAATTAAATTTCCAATCAAACTGTGTTTCCAAAAAAAAATTCATTTTTTTAAATTTTTTTCCAATTTTTAATGATGATTTTTGGATTTTGTCCGAAAATCGATTTTCTGTTTTCTTTGCGATTTAAATATCAGTATTTTGATCAGAACATTTGAAATATGGGTCCAAATATGGAATGTCATATCTCGTTGAATTCGTAATTAAATTTCCAATCAAACTGTGTTTACCAAAAAAAAATGCATTTTTTTAAATTTTTTTTTCAATTTTTGATGATGATTTTTGGATTTTGTCCGAAAATCGATTTTCTGTTTTCTTTGCGATTTAAATATCAGTATTTTGATCAGAACATTTGAAATATGGGTCCAAATATGGAATGTCATATCTCGTTGAATTCGTAATGAAATTTCCAATCAAACTGTGTTTACCAAAAAAAATGCATTTTTTAAAATTTTTTTTTCAATTTTTGATGATGATTTTTGGATTTTGTCCGAAAATAAGTTAGTTATCGTTTCGCTTATGGCTAGATCAAGTGTAGCTTAAATCTGATAGTTCTCATTGGAGGACAACAATGTTAAACTGATTTTGGAATCAGACGAGTGCTAGGAGTTGCTCCACTCTGTCGCGGTTGCCGGTATTGCAGTACCGGGATTTCGGCCAACTGAATAATAATCTAAACATTTATAGTAACTGAATAATTCTACTCGTTGAATACGTAATTAAATTTCCAATCAAACTGTGTTTCCAAAAAAAAATTCATTTTTTTAAATTTTTTTCCAATTTTGATGATGATTTTTGGATTTTGTCCGAAAATCGATTTTCTGTTTTTTTGCGATTTAAATATCAGTATTTTGATCAGAACATTTGAAATATGGGTCCAAATATGGAATGTCATATCTCGTTGAATTCGTAATTAAATTTCCAATCAAACTGTGTTTCCAAAAAAAAATTCATTTTTTTAAATTTTTTTCCAATTTTTGATGATGATTTTTGGATTTTGTCCGAAAATCGATTTTCTGTTTTTTTGCGATTTAAATATCAGTATTTTGATCAGAACATTCGAAATATGGGTCCAAATATGGAATGTCATATCTCGTTGAATTCGTAATTAAATTTCCAATCAAACTGTGTTTACCAAAAAAATGAATTTTTTTTAAATTTTTTTCCAATTTTTGATGATGATTTTTGGATTTTGTCCGAAAATCGATTTTCTTTTTTTTTGCGATTTAAATATTAGTATTTTGACCAGAACATTTGAAATATGGGTCCAAATATGGAATGTCATATCTCGTTGAATTCGTAATTAAATTTCCAATCAAACTGTGTTTACCAAAAAAAATGCATTTTTTAAAGATTTTTTTTCAATTTTTGATGATGATTTTTGGATTTTGTCCGAAAATCGATTTTCTGTTTTTTTGCGATTTAAATATTAGTATTTTGACAGAACATTTGAAATATGGGTCCAAATATGGAATGTCATATCTCGTTGAATTCGTAATTAAATTTCCAATCAAACTGTGTTTACCAAAAAAAATGCATTTTTTAAAATTTTTTTTTCAATTTTTGATGATGATTTTTGGATTTTGTCCGAAAATCGATTTTCTGTTTTTTTGCGATTTAAATATCAGTATTTTGATAAGAACATTCGAAATATGGGTCCAAATATGGAATGTCATATCTCGTTGAATTCGTAATTAAATTTCCAATCAAACTGTGTTTACCAAAAAAAATGCATTTTTTTAAATTTTTTTTCAATTTTTAATGATGATTTTTGGATTTTGTCCGAAAATCGATTTTTTTTTTTTTTGCGATTTAAATATTAGTATTTTGACCAGAACATTTGAAATATGGGTCCAAATATGGAATGTCATATCTCGTTGAATTCGTAATTAAATTTCCAATCAAACTGTGTTTACCAAAAAAAATGCATTTTTTTAAATTTTTTTCCAATTTTTGATGATGATTTTTGGATTTTGTCCGAAAATCGATTTTCTGTTTTTTTGCGATTTAAATATCAGTATTTTGATCAGAACATTTGAAATATGGGTCCAAATATGGAATGTCATATCTCGTTGAATTCGTAATTAAATTTCCAATCAAACTGTGTTTACCAAAAAAAATGCATTTTTTTAAATTTTTTTTCAATTTTTGATGATGATTTTTGGATTTTGTCCGAAAATAAGTTATTATCGTTCTCGTTATGGCTAAGATCAATGTAGTTAAATCTGATAGTTTCCATTGGGACAACAAATGTTAACTGATTTTTGGAATCAGAGTGTAGAGCTTGTCCACTCTGTCGGGTTGGGTATTGCAGTACGCGGATTTCGGCCAATGAATAATAAATCTAAACATTTATAGTAAACTGAATAATTCTACTCGTTGAATACGTAATTAAATTTCCAATCAAACTGTGTTTCCAAAAAAAAATTCATTTTTTTAAATTTTTTTCCAATTTTTGATGATGATTTTTGGATTTTGTCCGAAAATCGATTTTCTGTTTTTTTGCGATTTAAATATCAGTATTTTGATCAGAACATTCGAAATATGGGTCCAAATATGGAATGTCATATCTCGTTGAATTCGTAATTAAATTTCCAATCAAACTGTGTTTCCAAAAAAAAAATTCATTTTTTTAAATTTTTTTCCAATTATTGATGATGATTTTTGGATTTTGTCCGAAAATCGATTTTCTGTTTTTTTGCGATTTAAATATCAGTATTTTGATCAGAACATTCGAAATATGGGTCCAAATATGGAATGTCATATCTCGTTGAATTCGTAATTAAATTTCCAATCAAACTGTGTTTACCAAAAAAAATGCATTTTTTTTAAATTTTTTTCCAATTTTTGATGATGATTTTTGGATTTTGTCCGAAAATCGATTTTCTGTTTTTTTGCGATTTAAATATCAGTATTTTGATCAGAACATTCGAAATATGGGTCCAAATATGGAATGTCATATCTCGTTGAATTCGTAATTAAATTTCCAATCAAACTGTGTTTACCAAAAAAAATGCATTTTTTTAAAATTTTTTTCCAATTTTTGATGATGATTTTTGGATTTTGTCCGAAAATCGATTTTCTGTTTTTTTGCGATTTAAATATCAGTATTTTGATCAGAACATTCGAAATATGGGTCCAAATATGGAATGTCATATCTCGTTGAATTCGTAATTAAATTTCCAATCAAACTGTGTTTACCAAAAAAAATGCATTTTTTAAAATTTTTTTTTCAATTTTTGATGATGATTTTTGGATTTTGTCCGAAAATCGATTTTCTGTTTTTTTGCGATTTAAATATCAGTATTTTGATCAGAACATTTGAAATATGGGTCCAAATATGGAATGTCATATCTCGTTGAATTCGTAATTAAATTTCCAATCAAACTGTGTTTACCAAAAAAAATGCATTTTTTTTTAATTTTTTCCAATTTTTGATGATGATTTTTGGATTTTGTCCGAAAATCGATTTTCTGTTTTTTTGCGATTTAAATATTAGTATTTTGACCAGAACATTTGAAATATATGTCCAAATATGGAATGTCATATCTCGTTGAATTCGTAATTAAATTTCCAATCAAACTGTGTTTACCAAAAAAAATGCATTTTTTTAACATTTTTTTCCAATTTTTGATGATGATTTTTGGATTTTGTCCGAAAATCGATTTTCTGTTTTTTTGCGATTTAAATATCAGTATTTTGATCAGAACATTTGAAATATGGGTCCAAATATGGAATGTCATATCTCGTTGAATTCGTAATTAAATTTCCAATCAAACTGTGTTTACCAAAAAAAATGCATTTTTTTAAATTTTTTTTTCAATTTTTGATGATGATTTTTGGATTTTGTCCGAAAATCGATTTTCTGTTTTCTTTGCGATTTAAATATCAGTATTTTGATCAGAACATTTGAAATATGGGTCCAAATATGGAATGTCATATCTCGTTGAATTCGTAATGAAATTTCCAATCAAACTGTGTTTACCAAAAAAAATGCATTTTTTAAAATTTTTTTTTCAATTTTTGATGATGATTTTTGGATTTTGTCCGAAAATAAGTTAAGTTATCGCTTCTCGGCCTTATGGCTAAGATCAAAGTGTAGCTTAACATCTGATAGTTCCTCCATTGGAGGACAACAAATGTTAAACTGATTTTTGGAATCAGACGGAGTGCTAGGAGCTTGCTCCACCTCTGTCGGGTTGCCGTATTGCAGTACCGGGATTTCGGCCAACTGAATAATAAATCTAAACATTTATAGTAAATGAATAATCTACTCGTTGAATACGTAATTAAATTCCAATCAAACTGTGTTTACCAAAAAAAATGCATTTTTTTAATTTTTTTCCAATTTTTGATGATGATTTTTGGATTTTGTCCGAAAATCGATTTTCTTTTCTTTTGCGATTTAAATATCAGTATTTTGATCAGAACATTCGAAATATGGGTCCAAATATGGAATGTCATATCTCGTTGAATTCGTAATTAAATTTCCAATCAAACTGTGTTTACCAAAAAAAATGCATTTTTTAAAAAATTTTTTTCCAATTTTTGATGATGATTTTTGGATTTTGTCCGAAAATCGATATTTTTTTTTTTGCGATTTAAATATAGTATTTTGACAGAACATTTGAAATATGGGTCCAAATATGGAATGCCTATCTCGTTGAATTCGTAATTAAATTTCCAATCAAACTGTGTTTACCAAAAAAAATTCATTTTTTAAAAAATTTTTTTCCAATTTTTGATGATGATTTTTGGATTTTGTCCGAAAATCGATTTTCTGTTTTTTTGCGATTTAAATATTAGTATTTTGACCAGAACATTTGAAATATGGGTCCAAATATGAAATGTCATATCTCGTTGAATTCGTAATTAAATTTCCAATCAAACTGTGTTTACCAAAAAAAATTAATTTTTTTTTAATTTTTTTCCAATTTGTGATGATGATTTTTGGATTTTGTCCGAAAATCGATTTTCTGTTCTTTTGCAATTTAAATATTAGTATTTTGACCAGAACATTTGAAATATGGGTCCAAATATGGAATGTCATATCTCGTTGAATTCGTAATTAAATTTCCAATCAAACTGTGTTTACCAAAAAATATGAATTTTTTTTTAAATTTTTTTCCAATTTTTGATGATGATTTTTGGATTTTGTCCGAAAATCGATTTTCTGTTTTTTTGCGATTTAAATATATGTATTTTGACCAGAACATTTGAAATATGGGTCCAAATATGGAATGTCATATCTCGTTGAATTCGTAATTAAATTTCCAATCAAACTGTGTTTACCAAAAAAATGATTTTTTTTTTAAATTTTTTTTCCAATTTTTGATGATGATTTTTGGATTTTGTCCGAAAATCGATTTTCTGTTTTTTTGCGATTTAAATATTAGTATTTTGACCAGAACATTTGAAATATGGGTCCAAATATGGAATGTCATATCTCGTTGAATTCGTAATTAAATTTCCAATCAAACTGTGTTTACCAAAAAAAATGCATTTTTTAAAAATTTTTTTTCAATTTTTGATGATGATTTTTGGATTTTGTCCGAAAATCGATTTTCTGTTTTTTTGCGATTTAAATATAGTATTTTGACAGAACATTTGAAATATGGGTCCAAATATGGAATGTCATATCTCGTTGAATTCGTAATTAAATTTCCAATCAAACTGTGTTTACCAAAAAAAATGCATTTTTTTAAAATTTTTTTTCAATTTTTGATGATGATTTTTGGATTTTGTCAGAAAATCGATTTTCTGTTTTCTTTGCGATTTAAATATCAGTATTTTGATCAGAACATTTGAAATATGGGTCCAAATATGGAATGTCATATCTCGTTGAATTCGTAATTAAATTTCCAATCAAACTGTGTTTACCAAAAAAAATGAATTTTTTTAAAATTTTTTTTCAATTTTTTATGATGATTTTTGGATTTTGTCCGAAAATCGATTTTCTGTTTTCTTTGCGATTTAAATATCAGTATTTTGATCAGAACATTTGAAATATGGGTCCAAATATGGAATGTCATATCTTGTTGAATTCGTAATTAAATTTCCAATCAAACTGTGTTTACAAAAAAAATGAATTTTTTTTTTAATTTTTTCCAATTTTTGATGATGATTTTTGGATTTTGTCCGAAAATCGATTTTCTGTTTTTTTGCGATTTAAATATTAGTATTTTGAACAGAACATTTGAAATATGGGTCCAAATATGGAATGTCATATCTCGTTGAATTCGTAATTAAATTTCCAATCAAACTGTGTTTACCAAAAAAAATGCATTTTTTAAAAATTTTTTTTCAATTTTTGATGATGATTTTTGGATTTTGTCCGAAAATCGATTTTCTGTTTTCTTTGCGATTTAAATATCAGTATTTTGATCAGAACATTTGAAATATGGGTCCAAATATGGAATGTCATATCTCGTTGAATTCGTAATTAAATTTCCAATCAAACTGTGTTTACAAAAAAAAATGAATTTTTTTTTAATTTTTTCCAATTTTTGATGATGATTTTTGGATTTTGTCCGAAAATCGATTTTCTGTTTTTTTGCGATTTAAATATTAGTATTTTGAACAGAACATTTGAAATATGGGTCCAAATATGGAATGTCATATCTCGTTGAATTCGTAATTAAATTTCCAATCAAACTGTGTTTACCAAAAAAAATGCATTTTTTAAAAATTTTTTTTCAATTTTTGATGATGATTTTTGGATTTTGTCCGAAAATCGATTTTCTGTTTTTTTGCGATTTAAATATTAGTATTTTGACCAGAACATTTGAAATATGGGTCCAAATATGGAATGTCATATCTCGTTGAATTCGTAATTAAATTTCCAATCAAACTGTGTCTCCAAAAAAAAATGCATTTTTTTAAATTTTTTTCCAATTTTTGATGATGATTTTTGGATTTTGTCCGAAAATCGATTTTCTGTTTTTTTGCGATTTAAATATTAGTATTTTGACCAGAACATTTGAAATATGGGTCCAAATATGGAATGTCATATCTCGTTGAATTCGTAATTAAATTTCCAATCAAACTGTGTTTACCAAAAAAAATGAATTTTTTAAAAATTTGTTTCCAATTTTTGATGATGATTTTTGGATTTTGTCCGAAAATCGATTTTCTGTTTTTTTGCGATTTAAATATTAGTATTTTGACCAGAACATTTGAAATATGGGTCCAAATATGGAATGTCATATCTCGTTGAATTCGTAATTAAATTTCCAATCAAACTGTGTTTACCAAAAAAATGATTTTTTTTTTCCAATTTTTGATGATGATTTTTGGATTTTGTCCGAAAATCGATTTTCTGTTTTTTTGCGATTTAAATATTAGTATTTTGACCAGAACATTTGAAATATGGGTCCAAATATGGAATGTCATATCTCGTTGAATTCGTAATTAAATTTCCAATCGAACTGTGCTTACAAAAAAAAAAAAAAAGAAATTTTTTGAAATTTTTTTTCCAATTTTTGATGATGATTTTTGGATTTTGTCCGAAAATCGATTTTCTGTTTTTTTGCGATTTAAATATCAGTATTTTGATCAGAACATTTGAAATATGGGTCCAAATATGGAATGTCATATCTCGTTGAATTCGTAATTAAATTTCCAATCAAACTGTGCTTACAAAGAAAAATGAATTTTTTTTTTTATTTTTTCCAATTTTTGATGATGATTTTTGGATTTTGTCCGAAAACCGATTTTCTGTTTTTTTGCGATTTAAATATCAGTATTTTGATCAGAACATTCGAAATATGGGTCCAAATATGGAATGTCATATCTCGTTGAATTCGTAATTAAATTTCCAATCAAACTGTGTTTACCAAAAAAATGCATTTTTAAAAATTTTTTTTTCAATTTTTGATGATGATTTTTGGATTTTGTCCGAAAATCGATTTTCTGTTTTTTTGCGATTTAAATATTAGTATTTTGACCAGAACATTTGAAATATGGGTCCAAATATGGAATGTCATATCTCGTTGAATTCGTAATTAAATTTCCAATCAAACTGTGTTTACCAAAAAAAATGCATTTTTTTTAAATTTTTTCCAATTTTTGATGATGATTTTTGGATTTTGTCCGAAAATCGATTTTCTGTTTTTTTGCGATTTAAATATCAGTATTTTGATCAGAACATTCGAAATATGGGTCCAAATATGGAATGTCATATCTCGTTGAATTCGTAATTAAATTTCCAATCGAACTGTGCTTACAAAAAAAAATGAATTTTTTTTTAATTTTTTCCAATTTTTGATGATGATTTTTGGATTTTGTCCGAAAATCGATTTTCTGTTTTTTTGCGATTTAAATATCAGTATTTTGATCAGAACATTTGAAATATGGGTCCAAATATGGAATGTCATATCTCGTTGAATTCGTAATTAAATTTCCAATCAAACTGTGCTTACAAAGAAAAATGAATTTTTTTTTTTATTTTTTCCAATTTTTGATGATGATTTTTGGATTTTGTCCGAAAACCGATTTTCTGTTTTTTTGCAATTTAAATATCAGTATTTTGATCAGAACATTCGAAAAATATGGGTCCAAATATGGAATGTCATATCTCGTTGAATTCGTAATTAAATTTCCAATCAAGCTGTGTTTACCAAAAAAAATGCATTTTTTTTAAATTTTTTCCAATTTTTGATGATGATTTTTGGATTTTGTCCGAAAATCGATTTTCTGTTTTTTTGCGATTTAAATATCAGTATTTTGATCAGAACATTCGAAATATGGGTCCAACTATGGAATGTCATATCTCGTTGAGTTCGTAATTAAATTTCCAATCAAACTGTGTTTACCAAAAAAAATGCATTTTTTTTAAATTTTTTCCAATTTTTGATGATGATTTTTGGATTTTGTCCGAAAATCGATTTTCTGTTTTTTTGCGATTTAAATATCAGTATTTTGATCAGAACATTCGAAATATGGGTCCAAATATGGAATGTTATATCTCGTTGAATTCGTAATTAAATTTCCAATCAAACTGTGTTTACCAAAAAAAATGCATTTTTTTTAAATTTTTTCCAATTTTTGATGATGATTTTTGGATTTTGTCCGAAAATCGATTTTCTGTTTTTTTGCGATTTAAATATCAGTATTTTGATCAGAACATTCGAAATATGGGTCCAAATATGGAATGTCATATCTCGTTGAATTCGTAATTAAATTTCCAATCGAACTGTGCTTACAAAAAAAATGAATTTTTTTTTAATTTTTTCCAATTTTTGATGATGATTTTTGGATTTTGTCCGAAAATCGATTTTCTGTTTTTTTGCGATTTAAATATCAGTATTTTGATCAGAACATTCGAAATATGGGTCCAAATATGGAATGTCATATCTCGTTGAATTCGTAATTAAATTTCCAATCAAACTGTGTTTACCAAAAAAAATGAATTTTTTTTTAATTTTTTCCAATTTTTGTTGATGAATTTTGGATTTTGTCCGAAAATCGATTTTCTGTTTATTTGCGATTTAAATATCAGTATTTTGATCAGAACATTCGAAATATGGGTCCAAATATGGAATGTCATGTCTCGTTGAATTCGTAATTAAATTTCCAATCGAACTGTGCTTACAAAAAAAAATGAAGTTTTTTTTTAATTTTTTCCAATTTTTGATGATGATTTTGGATTTTGTCCGAAAATCGATTTTCTGTTTTTTTGCGATTTAAATATCAGTATTTTGATCAGAACATTCGAAATATGGGTCCAAATATGGAATGTCATATCTCGTTGAATTCGTAATTAAATTTCCAATCAAACTGTGTTTACCAAAAAAAATGCATTTTTTTTAAAATTTTTTTTCAATTTTTGATGATGATTTTTGGATTTTGTCCGAAAATCGATTTTGTGTTTTTTTGCGATTTAAATATCAGTATTTTGATCAGAACATTCGAAATATGGGTCCAAATATGGAATGTCATATCTCGTTGAATTCGTAATTAAATTTCCAATCGAACTGTGCTTACAAAGAAAAATGAATTTTTGTTTTTTTTTCCAATTTTTGATGATGATTTTTGGATTTTGTCCGAAAATCGATTTTCTGTTTTTTTGCAATTTAAATATCAGTATTTTGATCAGAACATTCGAAATATGGGTCCAAATATGGAATGTCATATCTCGTTGAATTCGTAATTAAATTTCCAATCAAACTGTGTTTACCAAAAAAAATGCATTTTTTTTAAATTTTTTCCAATTTTTGATGATGATTTTTGGATTTTGTCCGAAAATCGATTTTCTGTTTTTTTGCGATTTAAATATCAGTATTTTGATCAGAACATTCGAAATATGGGTCCAAATATGGAATGTTATATCTCGTTGAATTCGTAATTAAATTTCCAATCAAACTGTGTTTACCAAAAAAAATGCATTTTTTTTTTATTTTTTCCAATTTTTGATGATGATTTTTGGATTTTGTCCGAAAATCGATTTTCTGTTTTTTTGCGATTTAAATATCAGTATTTTGATCAGAACATTCGAAATATGGGTCCAAATATGGAATGTCATATCTCGTTGAATTCGTAATTAAATTTCCAATCGAACTGTGCTTACAAAAAAAAAAGAATTTTTTTTTAATTTTTTCCAATTTTTGATGATGATTTTTGGATTTTGTCCGAAAACCGATTTTCTGTTTTTTTGCGATTTAAATATCAGTATTTTGATCAGAACATTCGAAATATGGGTCCAAATATGGAATGTCATATCTCGTTGAATTCGTAATTAAATTTCCAATCAAACTGTGTTTACCAAAAAAATGCATTTTTTTAAATTTTTTTTTTAATTTTTGATGATGATTTTTGGATTTTGTCCGAAAATCGATTTTGTGTTTTTTTGCGATTTAAATATCAGTATTTTGATCAGAACATTTGAAATATGGGTCCAAATATGGAATGTCATATCTCGTTGAATTCGTAATTAAATTTCCAATCAAACTGTGTTTACAAAAAAAAATGAATTTTTTTATTTAATTTTTTCCAATTTTTGATGATGATTTTTGGATTTTGTCCGAAAATCGATTTTCTGTTTTTTTGCGATTTAAATATCAGTATTTTGATCAGAACATTCGAAATATGGGTCCAAATATGGAATGTTATATCTCGTTGAATTCGTAATTAAATTTCCAATCAAACTGTGTTTACCAAAAAAAATGCATTTTTTTTAAATTTTTTCCAATTTTTGATGATGATTTTTGGATTTTGTCCGAAAATCGATTTTCTGTTTTTTTGCGATTTAAATATCAGTATTTTGATCAGAACATTCGAAATATGGGTCCAAATATGGAATGTCATATCTCGTTGAATTCGTAATTAAATTTCCAATCGAACTGTGCTTACAAAAAAAAATGAATTTTTTTTTTAATTTTTTCCAATTTTTGATGATGATTTTTGGATTTTGTCCGAAAATCGATTTTCTGTTTTTTTGCGATTTAAATATCAGTATTTTGATCAGAACATTTGAAATATGGGTCCAAATATGGAATGTCATATCTCGTTGAATTCGTAATTAAATTTCCAATCAAACTGTGTTTACCAAAAAAAATGAATTTTTTTTTAATTTTTTCCAATTTTTGATGATGAATTTTGGATTTTGTCCGAAAATCGATTTTCTGTTTATTTGCGATTTAAATATCAGTATTTTGATCAGAACATTCGAAATATGGGTCCAAATATGGAATGTCATGTCTCGTTGAATTCGTAATTAAATTTCCAATCGAACTGTGCTTACAAAAAAAAATGAAGTTTTTTTTTAATTTTTTCCAATTTTTGATGATAATTTTTGGATTTTGTCCGAAAATCGATTTTCTGTTTTTTTGCGATTTAAATATCAGTATTTTGATCAGAACATTCGAAATATGGGTCCAAATATGGAATGTCATATCTCGTTGAATTCGTAATTAAATTTCCAATCAAACTGTGTTTACAAAAAGAAATGCATTTTTTTTAAATTTTTTTTCCAATTTTTGATGATGATTTTTGGATTTTGTCCGAAAATCGATTTTCTGTTTTTTTGCGATTTAAATATCAGTATTTTGATCAGAACAAAATCCAAAAATCATCATCAAAAATTGGAAAAAAAATTTAAAAAAAATGCATTTTTTTTTGTAAACACAGTTTGATTGGAAATTTAATTACGAATTCAACGAGATATGACATTCCATATTTGGACCCATATTTCGAATGTTCTGATCAAAATACTGATATTTAAATCGCAAAAAAACAGAAAATCGATTTTCGGACAAAATCCAAAAATCATCATCAAAAATTGGAAAAAATTAAAAAAAAATGCATTTTTTTTTGTAAGCACAGTTCGATTGGAAATTTAATTACGAATTCAACGAGATATGACATTCCATATTTGGACCCATATTTCGAATGTTCTGATCAAAATACTGATATTTAAATCGCAAAAAAACAGAAAATCGATTTTCGGACAAAATCCAAAAATCATCTACAAAAATTGGAAAAAATTAAAAAAAAACTTCATTTTTTTTGTAAGCACAGTTCGATTGGAAATTTAATTACGAATTCAACGAGATATGACATTCCATATTTGGACCCATATTTCGAATGTTCTGATCAAAATACTGATATTTAAATCGCAAAAAAACAGAAAATCGATTTTCGGACAAAATCCAAAAATCATCATCAAAAATTGGAAAAAATTAAAAAAAAAATTCATTTTTTTTTGTAAGCACAGTTCGATTGGAAATTTAATTACGAATTCAACGAGATATGACATTCCATATTTGGACCCATATTTCGAATGTTCTGATCAAAATACTGATATTTAAATCGCAAAAAAACAGAAAATCGATTTTCGGAGAAAATCCAAAAATCATCATCAAAAATTGGAAAAAATTAAAAAAAAAATCATTTTTTTTTGTAAGCACAGTTCGATTGGAAATTAAATTACGAATTCAACGAGATATGACATTCCATATTTGGACCCATATTTCGAATGTTCTGATCAAAATACTGATATTTAAATCGCAAAAAAACAGAAAATCGATTTTCGGACAAAATCCAAAAATCATCTACAAAAATTGGAAAAAAATTTAAAAAAATGCATTTTTTTGGTAAACACAGTTTGATTGGAAATTTAATTACGAATTCAACGAGATATGACATTCCATATTTGGACCCATATTTCAAATGTTCTGATCAAAATACTGATATTTAAATCGCAAAAAAACAGAAAATGGATTTTCGGACAAAATCCAAAAATCATCATCAAAAATTGGAAAAAAATTAAAAAAAAATTCATTTTTTTTGGTAAACACAGTTTGATTGGAAATTTAATTACTAATTCAACGAGATATGACATTCCATATTTGGACCCATATTTCAAATGTTCTGACGTCACCCCCTCCGAAATTCAGGAAGCCCTTAAGGCCAGGGGCTTCTGTGCCAAAAATGTTAGCAATATTGTTAACAGAAACAAAAAACCGCAACCACTTTTCAAGGTAGAGCTCGAACCAGATAGCAAAGCCTTAAAGAAAAACGAAGTGCACCCGATCTACAAGCTGCAGCTCTTACTGCATCGAAGAATCACCTTGGAAGAACCCCACAAACGCAACGGCCCTGTTCAATGCACAAACTGCCAAGAGTATGGACACACCAAGACATACTGCACACTTCGGACGGTCTGCGTAGTCTGCGGAGACTTCCACAACTTCGTAAACTGCCCCGCAAACAAAGAAGACCCCAAATGAAAAAATGTGGCAACTGTGGAGGAAACCATACGGCAAACTACAGAGGCTGTGCGGTCTACAAGGAGCTGAAGAGTCGCATGCGACGAGCGACAGCTACGCACCAACAACATTTCGCCAAGGCAGCCAGATCATCTTTTGGGCAGCTAGATACAACCAAGGGAATCTCCTACGCCGAAGCACTAAGAACAGGCATGGAAAATCCGCCCCAGCCTCACTCAGAAAATGCTCAGCAGGTTCCAGTGCAGCCGCAAAGCAAATTGGAATCTATGATGTTCACCATGCAACAAAGTATGATGGAACTTATTCATGAAAACAACCATGCAAACCCTTGTTCAGAACCAGAACATGGTAATTCAGTTGCTTGTAGCACAACAGTCCAAATAATAAATGACTAACCTACGTATATCCATGTGGAATGCCAACGGTATTTCACGGCATAAACTTGAAATAACTCAATTCCTAAACGTAAATCACATCGACGCCATGCTGCTGGTTGAAACGCACCTCACAGGGAGATATAACTTCTATATAAGAGGCTATACCTTTTACCGCACAGATCATCCGGATGGCAAGGCCCACGGCGGAACGGGCATCTTAATCAGAGAACGCATCAAACACCACTTTCATCAAAGGTTTGCAACAAATTACCTGCAAGCCACGTCCATAAAAGTGATCTCAGGAAACGGCAACCTTTGCATTGCCGCTGTCTACTGCCCACCTCGATTTAATATCTCTGAAGGTCAATTCATGGACTTCTACAACACTCTGGGGGATCGCTTCATAGCCGCAGGAGACTACAACGCCAAACACACGCACTGGGGATCACGCCTCGTGACTCCCAAGGGAAGGCAACTGTATAATGCACTTATAAAGGTGAGCAATAAACTGGACTACGTTTCCCCTGGTAGCCCCACATATTGGCCTGCAGACCCAAAAAAGATCCCAAATCTCCCACGCAATTTAATAAGCGCCATAGCACTACCGGATCTCTCATCTGACCACTCGCCTTTGTTGATAAGCCTTCTTCAAAGCCCAGAAATTGCGGACCACCCCCACATGCTGACGTCGCACAACACTAACTGGATGAAATACAGAAAGTATGTGAGTTCCCACATCGAGCTAACTCCCCAACTAAATATCGAAGCGGACATCGACTGCTCCACCGCCGCACTGGAAGAGGTACTCGTCACAGCAGCTAGGATCTCAACCCCAAAACGGAAGGATGGGGAATTTAAGAAGTTCAAAACCAACCGGCAAATTGAACAGCTGGTTCTGGAAAAGAGGCGTCTGCGACGAGCGTGGCAAACCAGCAGATCGTCATGTTCAAAGCAACGTCTTACTGAAGCCACCCGCAATCTAAACCGGGCCCTGAAGCAAGAAGCTGAAAATGAACAACTTAAATATATTGGAAAACTCTCGCCAACTAGCACAAAGCATCCCTTGTGGAGGGCTCACCCAAATCTAAGCTCTCCAATTCAAACCGTCACCCCTATAAGGAATGCTGGGCCCGCAGCGACAAAGATAGAGCCGAATCATTTGCCTTACATCTCAGAGGCGTATTCCAGCCGAACCCTGCAGCAAATGATTATGTTCCTCCGCAAATCCACCTCGAAACTGAATCCACGCCAACTACATTTCAGCCGAACGAGATCAAAAAAGTCATCAGGGAGCTAAAACCAAAAAAGGCTCCAGGCGGTGACCTAATACTTACAAAAATGATAATGGAACTTCCGTACTGTGCTATTAAGGTCATCTGTAAACTCTTCAATGGAATCATAAGTCTCGGCTACTATCCAAGGAAATGGAAAAAATCAATTATTATAATGATACCGAAGCCCGGAAAAGATCACACGATTCCGTCATCTTACAGACCAATAAGTTTACTATCATGCCTGTCCAAATTATTCGAAAAATGCCTTCTAACGCGCATAATACCATATATGGGGGCCCACAACATTATTCCAGCCCATCAATTTGGCTTCAGAGAAAAACACGGAACTATAGAGCAAGTAAACAGAATAACATCAGAAATTCGCACAGCCTTCGAACATAGGGAATATTGCAGCGCGATATTTCTCGACGTATCTCAAGCATTCGACCGTGTCTGGCTCAAAGGTCTCATGCATAAAATCAAAACACACTTGCCCGGGTACACCCATAAACTCCTTGAATCCTACCTCTACAATAGAGCCTTCGCAGTAAGATGTAATAGAACAATTTCCGATAGCTACACTATCGAAGCTGGGGTCCCTCAAGGTAGCGCACTTGGGCCAACTCTATTCGTCCTTTACACAGCAGATATTCCCACGAGTGACCGACTAACAACATCCACCTTCGCCGACGACACTGCGATCCTTAGCCGCTCCAGATGCCCAGTCCGTGCAACAACCCAACTCGCCAACCATCTCGTGGTAGTCGAGAAGTGGCTATCTGACTGGCGTATTAAAATAAACGAACAAAAGTGTAAACACATAACGTTTACCCTTAACAGACAAACTTGCCCTCCGCTCTGTATGAATAGCACGCAGATCCCCCAAGTTAATGAAGTAACGTATCTCGGCGTCCACCTCGACAGACGTCTAACATGGCATAGACATATCAAATGCAAGAAACTGCACCTAAAACTGAAAGCCAGCAGCCTCCACTGGATTATAAACTCACGATCGCCCTTGTGCCTGGACTACAAGGTCCTGCTCTACAACTCCACTCTTAAGCCAATCTGGACGTATGGCTCCCAGCTGTGGGGGAACGCGAGCAGAACCAACATAGACATCATTCAGCGAGCCCAATCAAAGATCCTGCGAACTATCACTGGGGCACCATGGTATATTCGTAACCAAAACATCCACAGGGACCTCGGCATTCTCGCAGTAAAAGATGAAATAGACAAGCAAAAAGCGTCCTACAATGAAAAACTCTCTGTCCACCCAAATCCTCTAGCAAGGGTCTTGACTCGGGTCTCCAGCCGAACCCGCTTGCAACGTACAGACCTTCCAACCCAGCCATAACTTGTCAGGGCCACTGTCTCAGTCTACATGACTCCTAGTTAGGTTATAGTATAAGATTTGATACACTTATTGTTAGTCTCGTAAATGAGAAGATTCAATAAATAAAAGCAAAGCATTTAAAAAAAAAAAAAAAAAAAAAAAAATTTTGTAAGCACAGTTCGATTGGAAATTTAATTACGAATTCAACGAGATATGACATTCCATATTTGGACCCATATTTCAAATGTTCTCATCAAAATACTGATATTTAAATCGCAAAAAAACAGAAAATGGATTTTCGGACAAAATCCAAAAATCATCATCAAAAATTGGAAAAAAATTAAAGAAAAAATCATTTTTTTGGTAAACACAGTTTGATTGGAAATTTAATTACGAATTCAACGAGATATGACATTCCATATTTGGACCCATATTTCAAATGTTCTGGTCAAAATGCTAATACTTAAATCGCAAAAAAACAGAAAATCTATTTTTTTTTGTAAGCACAGTTCGATTGGAAATTTAATTACGAATTCAACGAGATATGACATTCCATATTTGGACCCATATTTCAAATGTTCTCATCAAAATACTGATATTTAAATCGCAAAAAAACAGAAAATGGATTTTCGGACAAAATCCAAAAATCATCATCAAAAATTGGAAAAAAATTAAAGAAAAAATCATTTTTTTGGTAAACACAGTTTGATTGGAAATTTAATTACGAATTCAACGAGATATGACATTCCATATTTGGACCCATATTTCAAATGTTCTGGTCAAAATGCTAATACTTAAATCGCAAAAAAACAGAAAATCTATTTTCGGACAAAATCCAAAAATCATCATCAAAAATTGGAAAAAATTAAAAAAAAAATTCATTTTTTTTTGTAAGCACAGTTTGATTGGAAATTTAATTACTAATTTAACGAGATATGACATTCCATATTTGGACCCATATTTCGAATGTTCTGATCAAAATACTGATATTTAAATCGCAAAAAAACAGAAAATCGATTTTCGGACAAAATCCAAAAATCATCATCAAAAATTGGAAAAAAAATTTTAAAAAATGCATTTCTTTTTGTAAACACAGTTTGATTGGAAATTTAATTACGAATTCAACGAGATATGACATTCCATATTTGGACCCATATTTCGAATGTTCTGATCAAAATACTGATATTTAAATCGCAAAAAAACAGAAAATCGATTTTCGGACAAAATCCAAAAATCATCATCAAAAATTGGAAAAAATTAAAAAAAAATTCTTTTTTTTTTGTAAGCACAGTTCGATTGGAAATTTAATTACGAATTCAACGAGATATGACATTCCATATTTGGACCCATATTTCGCATTTTTTTTTAAATTTTTTTCCAATTTTTTCCAATTAAAAAATGAAATATGGGTCCAAATATGGAATGTCATATCTCGTTGAATTCGTAATTAAATTTCCAATCAAACTGTGTTTACAAAAAGAAATGCATTTTTTTTTAATTTTTTTTCCAATTTTTGATGATGATTTTTGGATTTTGTCCGAAAATCGATTTTCTGTTTTTTTGCGATTTAAATATCAGTATTTTGATCAGAACATTCGAAATATGGGTCCAAATATGGAATGTCATATCTCGTTGAATTCGTAATTAAATTTCCAATCAAACTGTGTTTACCAAAAAAATGATTTTTTCTTTAATTTTTTTCCAATTTTTGATGATGATTTTTGGATTTTGTCCGAAAATCCATTTTCTGTTTTTTTGCGATTTAAATATCAGTATTTTGATCAGAACATTCGAAATATGGGTCCAAATATGGAATGTCATATCTCGTTGAATTCGTAATTAAATTTCCAATCAAACTGTGTTTACAAAAAGAAATGCATTTTTTTTAAATTTTTTTTCCAATTTTTGATGATGATTTTTGGATTTTGTCCGAAAATCGATTTTCTGTTTTCTTTGCGATTTAAATATCAGTATTTTGATCAGAACATTTGAAATATGGGTCCAAATATGGAATGTCATATCTCGTTGAATTCGTAATTAAATTTCCAATCGAACTGTGCTTACAAAAAAAAAAGAATTTTTTTTTAATTTTTTCCAATTTTTGATGATGATTTTTGGATTTTGTCCGAAAATCGATTTTCTGTTTTTTTGCGATTTAAATATCAGTATTTTGATCAGAACATTCGAAATATGGGTCCAAATATGGAATGTCATATCTCGTTGAATTCGTAATTAAATTTCCAATCAAACTGTGTTTACAAAAAGAAATGCATTTTTTTTAAATTTTTTTTCCAATTTTTGATGATGATTTTTGGATTTTGTCCGAAAATAGATTTTCTGTTTTTTTGCGATTTAAGTATTAGCATTTTGACCAGAACATTTGAAATATGGGTCCAAATATGGAATGTCATATCTCGTTGAATTCGTATTTAAATTTCCAATCAAACTGTGTTTACCAAAAAAAATGCATTTTTTTAAAATTTTTTTTTCAATTTTTGATGATGATTTTTGGATTTTGTCCGAAAATTGATTTTCTGTTTTTTTGCGATTTAAATATAAGTATTTAGATCAGAACATTTGAAATATGGGTCCAAATATGGAATGTCATATCTCGTTGAATTCGTAATTAAATTTCCAATCGAACTGTGTTTACCAAAAAAAATGCATTTTTAAAATTTTTTTTCCAATTTTTGATGATGATTTTTGGATTTTGTCCGAAAATCGATATTCTGTTTTTTTGCGATTTAAATATTAATATTTTGACCAGAACATTTGAAATATGGGTCCAAATATGGAATGTCATATCTCTTTGAATTCGTAATTAAATTTCCAATCGAACTGTGCTTACAAAAAAAATGCATTTTTTTTTAAATTTTTTTCCAATTTTTGATGATGATTTTTGGATTTTGTCCGAAAATCGATTTTCTGTTTTTTTGCTGTTGTAATTATCACTCTGTTATTTTAATAAACACACAAGAGAAGGTTTTAGTTTTCTGTTTTATATTTTAGTTATTATTTTCCGCAACACCAGCACCACACACTTAGCAAGCACAAGAAGGAAGAGAACAACAGTAGTGTGACCGAAGGCCACGTATTCATAAAATACCATGAAGTGGTTAATACTTTAAAATGGTATTTCTGTAATAGGGATGGGACATTCCAACACGCCCCCTCAGAAATAGCATCTTTTAAATTATAAACTTAACATTATACATTCATTTGTAATTATTATTAATTTAGTGTGGGTGGTGTGCATTCTGGGAACTTATGTGATCCAGCATTTGCTGCAAGGATACGGGGAAAACCCAGAAAAACCCGATCAGATCACTTATATGAGTATACATATGTTTACAAAGAATTAATTTTTAAATTTACAAAAAAACGAACAAGTCTTTCAATGAGATCAATTAAATAAAAATAAAAAACAGCATCAGCAGCAGTGGATTAATCATCTTGCAGTAATCCCAATTCACGACGTATTTCCAAAAACTTCGCTGGCGGCAATGGCTTTGTAAAGATGTCAGCAAGTTGGTTCTCTGTCGAAATATACTCAAGACAAATAGTGTTATTTTCAATTTGCTCTCTGGCAAAATGATATTTTATATCAATATGTTTGGCTCGTTTATCACATGAGGGGTTATTTGCTATATTAATACAGCCTTGGTTATCTTCATAAATTTTAATTGGATTTTCAAGGTTGATATTAACACTACTCAGAAGAGATTTAAGCCACAATGCTTCTCTCACAGCTTCGAATAAAGCCATGTACTCAGCTTCAGTTGATGATGCTGCTACTGAGTTCTGCCTCTTTGTGTTCCAGCAAATTAGATTTAAATTAAACATTTTAAATAAATACCCTGTGGTACTTTTTCTATCAATTTCGTTTCCTCCCCAATCAGAATCTACAAAACCAATTAGTGTATTTTTAAATTCCGTATTTCTTTTAAAAATAAGTTTCATTTCAATAGTTCCCTTTAAATACCTAAGTACTCTTTTTAAGCACTGCCATAACTCGGAATTATTCTTGCTACTATATCTACTTAAGATATTTACTGCAGTGGTTAAGTCTGGACGTGTACACAGCATTATGTACATTAAACATCCTATGAGATTACGACATGGAGCATTGCAGTTTTCATCTGAGTTAAGTAACTCGTAATTTAGTTTGCTTGGTAAGGGAGTACTAACTGCTTTGCAATGACTCATGTTAAATTTATCTAAGATTCTTTTAACATATGCTGCTTGGCTCAAGTAAATTTTATCCTCATACATTTCTATTCTAATACCAATAAAGTGTTTTATTTCTTTAAGATCTATCATCCTAAACTTTTCCATTAAATAGCTTTTGAATTTATTCATTGTTATCATATTCCCTGTAGCTATGACCACATCATCAACATATAACAGCACATAAATATTTTCCTTAATATCACCTTTATCAAGGAGATATATGCAGCGATCTACCGAAGAGTTTACAAACTCACAGTCTTTCAATGCTTGCTCAAACACTTCAAACCAGCATCTAGCCGCTTGTTTGAGTCCGTAGATTGCTTTATTTAATTTACACACATTGTCACCTTTGCAATGTATCCCTTGAGGAAGTCTCATATATATTTCCTCTTTTAATGTGCCATTTAAGAATGCAGTTTTTACGTCCATTTGATGGAATTTCAAGTTATATTGTACTGCCAACGATAATATAAATCGAAAACTGGATATTCTAGCTACAGGAGCAAAAGTCTCCTCATAGTCGACTTGGTATTTCTGCGTAAATCCTCGTGCAACCAATCTAGCTTTATATCTAGTAGGACTTCCCAGTTCGTTATATTTAATAGAAAATACCCATTTACTATCTACTATATTTTTATCCTTAGGACTTTCCGTGATTGTCCAGGTATTATTCAATTCATGAGCACTTAACTCTGCTTTTATGGCTTCCTCCCAAAGCAATTTGTCATTTCTATACTGAATTTCATCGTATGTATTTGGAACATCGTTAAAGACAGTGTGAGCATTTAAAACAAATTTATTTAAATTATTATCATCCTCATTATATGATATCTGGGGCTTTGTTTTTAATCTCTCACTTCTTCTATTCGTTATTTCAATACCATCAGTTCCAATTGAATTCTTATCAGATATAGTTTGATCTAAATATTCAGCTGTTTCATTTTCCCTACTCTCATTCGGGTTGTTTAATCCCTTACTTTCATTCAGGAGATCATCTCGCTTTCTTTTCTTACTCTCATTCAGAAAATATTCACTCGTTTCCTTACTATCATTCAGGATGTGTGTGTTGTCGCATTCCTTACTTTCATTCGGGAATTTTATTTCCTTAATTTCCTTACTATCATTCGGGAATTTTGTTTCCTCAATTTCCTTACTATCATTCGGGAATTTTGTTTCCTCAATTTCCTTACTATCGTTCGGGAAATTGTTATTTGAACTCTCCTTACTATCTTTCAGGAATGCTATTTCAAATTTAACAGCTCTAGAATTAACCATATTGGTTTCATCTACAACCACATCTCTTGCAACGAGAAATTTTTCATTTACAGCATCCCAGAGTTTAAAACCATTTGCTTCGTAGCCGACTAAAATAGCTTTATATGATTTGTCCTCAAACTTTCCCTTTTTTATTTTATTGTGCACATGTACAGTTGCACCAAACACTCTCAAATGTTTTAAATCAGGCTTTTTATTATGCCACATCTCATAAGGGGTCATGCTATTAATAATTGCTCTACTTGGAATTCTGTTAATTAAGTAAGTTGCAGTTAACACTGCTTCACCCCAAAAGCTTTTGTCAAGTTGTGCACCACTAACCATAGCACGAGCCTTTTCTGTGATGGTTCTATTCATTCTTTCAGAAACACCATTTAACTGTGGTGTATGTGGCACTGTTAAGTGATAAGTAATACCCATTTTAACACAAAATTGACGCATCTCATTTGAGAGATATTCTCTCCCATTGTCAATGTACAAATTAACAATTTTCAAATTAAAATGAGCTTCACATTTTGCTACAAAGTCTTCAAACATATTAAATACGTCAGATTTATGTTTTATTAAGTAAGTTACACAATAGTGGGTAAACTGATCAACAAAGATCACGAAGTAATTTTTGTCATTTAAAGTAACTGGAGAAATTGGTCCACAAACATCTGAGTGCACAACGAATAGGGGTCTTTTAATGTGGGTCTTGTCTTTAAATTGCTTAAAAGGTAACCTGGCTTGTTTTCCATTTAAACATGATTCGCAAATTTCACTGGAGATCTCTAAATTATTTAAAAGTCTGTTATCACTAAACATATTATTTCGATTTATTTCTAATATATTGCCATTATATGACCAAGCCTCTCATGCCATAATCGAAAATTATTTTTATTCTTCGCATCTATATTATATGCTTGAAATTCAACAATGGGAATGTTGTTAAACATACCTGAATTCTTGAACACGGTCAACCCATTCTTAGAAATGGTTATACCGTTCTTGTCAAATTTAATCGACATTCCAGCCTCTTGTAGGCGTTTCACCGACATCAAGTTTCCAGCAGCCTCCTTGGAATACAGCACATCCTCCAGCGTTATGTCATGGTTATTGCGCAAACGCACAATGCCACGCTTAGATGCGAATATATATTCGCCTTGCTGGGCCACAGCGATCTTCAGCGGCGGCACCAATTCCACAGAATCAACGTAAAGCGAATCATCATTTATGAGATGATCACTTGCACCGGAATCGAGAATAAATCCACATTTATCTACCGCGCGGTTCTTTTTTACTTTTACCATGAATGCAATGCCTTGTGATGTTGCGGTTTTAGCTTGTTTATTGTAGTTTGTATTATTGTTATTTCTTTCATTTAGTATACGTTTATAGTGGTAACAATCCTTTTTAATGTGTCCCTCTTTGTCACAATGGTGACATCTAACCCTATTCTTAGAATTTCCCTTAAATGTTTTCTTTTGTTTATTAACGCGATTTTTAAATGAATTGTTTTTATTGCTGTAGTTTTTATTTTGCACAATCGTATTTAAAACTTTCCTGCTGGTGTCATTATGATCATTTTTAATTTTTATTTCCTGATCTAGTAATCTATTCTTTACAAATCCCAATGTTAAATTACCCTCTGACAACGTCTCTATTGCTGTGATGACACCATCGTAAGCCGAAGGCAATGTAATTAACAAATGAGACACTTTATCCAATTCTTCTATTTTTGCACCTGCGGCCAACAACTCATTTATCAAATCATCGAAAATAGTAAAATGAGACAATAAGGACATTTCGCCTGATAGTTTTAGAGAAAGCAAGCGTTTGCGAATGGCCAACTGCGATGCCAAACTTTTTCTTTCATATATCGAGTCCAAGTTTCCAAGAATTTGACGCGCCGTTATTTCGCTTGTCGCAAAGTTCAGAAATAAATCGCTTAGGTACTCGATTATTGTGTTTTTTTGCACAACGCTCAGCTCTCATCCACTGTTCATCTAATTCATCAGGTTTGTCTTGATCGATGACCCTAAGCACATCCAGTTCGGTCAACAAAGCCCTAATTCTGAATTTCCAAATCGCGTACTTCTCGCCATCGAATGGCTTTATATTTCGTTTTGTCTTGTCCATGTTAGCGTGCACACATACAGAGTTGTATAAGTATAGGTAGACACACGCGGAAATGAACTCAATGCAATTTCACAAGAGCTCGCAATTTCTAAGGCTTTCTAAATTTCCAAGAATCGAAAACACGAACTTTGTTATAATTAGTTGCTTTACAAATCAATTGTTTTAGGCATGGACTGGGCCCATAACCTGTTGTAATTATCACTCTGTTATTTTAATAAACACACAAGAGAAGGTTTTAGTTTTATGTTTTATATTTTAGTTATTATTTTCCGCAACACCAGCACCACACACATAGCAAGCACAAGAAGGAAGAGAACAACAGTAGTGTGACCGAAGGCCACGTATTCATAAAATACCATGCAGTGGTTAATACTTTAAAATGGTATTTCTGTAATAGGGATGGGACATTTCAACATTTGCGATTTAAATATCAGTATTTTGATCAGAACATTTGAAATATGGGTCCAAATATGGAATGTCATATCTCGTTGAATTCGTAATTAAATTTCCAATCGAACTGTGCTTACAAAAAAAATGAATTTTTTTTTAATTTTTTCCAATTTTTGATGATGATTTTTGGATTTTGTCCGAGAATCGTTTTTCTGTTTTTTTGCGATTTAAATATCAGTATTTTGATCAGAACATTCGAAATATGGGTCCAAATATGGAATGTCATATCTCGTTGAATTCGTATTTAAATTTCCAATCAAACTGTGTTTACCAAAAAAAATGCATTTTTTTAAAATTTTTTTTTCAATTTTTGATGATGATTTTTGGATTTTGTCCGAAAATTGATTTTCTGTTTTTTTGCGATTTAAATATAAGTATTTAGATCAGAACATTTGAAATATGGGTCCAAATATGGAATGTCATATCTCGTTGAATTCGTAATTAAATTTCCAATCGAACTGTGCTTACAAAAAAAACTGAATTTTTGTTTTAATTTTTTCAAATTTTTGATGATGATTTTTGGATTTTGTCCGAAAATCGATTTTCTGTTTTTTTTGCGATTTAAATATCAGTATTTTGATCAGAACATTCAAAATATGGGTCCAAATATGGAATGTCACATCTCGTTGAATTCGTAATTAAATTTCCAATCGAACTGTGCTTACAAAAAAAATGAATTTTTTTTTAATTGTTTCCAATTTTTGATGATGATTTTTGGATTTTGTCCGAGAATCGATTTTCTGTTTTTTTGCGATTTAAATATCAGTATTTTGATCAGAACATTCGAAATATGGGTCCAAATATGGAATGTCATATCTCGTTGAATTCGTAATTAAATTTCCAATCGAACTGTGCTTACAAAAAAAACTGAATTTTTGTTTTAATTTTTTCAAATTTTTGATGATGATTTTTGGGTTTTGTCCGAAAATCGATTTTCTGTTTTTTTTGCGATTTAAATATTAGTATTTTGACCAGAACATTTGAAATATGGGTCCAAATATGGAATGTCATATCTCGTTGAATTCGTAATTAAATTTCCAATAAAACTGTGTTTACCAAAAAAAAATGCATTTTTTTAAAATTTTTTTCCAATTTTTGATGATGATTTTTGGATTTTGTCCGAAAATCGATTTTCTGTTTTTTTACGATTTAAATATCAGTATTTTGACCAGAACATTTGAAATATGGGTCCAAATATGGAATGTCATATCTCGTTGAATTCGTAATTAAATTTCCAATCAAACTGTGTTTACCAAAAAAAATGCATTTGTTAAAAATTTTTTTCCAATTTTTGATGATGATTTTTGGATTTTGTCCGATAATCGATTTTTTGTTTTTTTGCGATATAAATATCAGTATTTTGATCAGAACATTCGAAATATGGGTCCAAATATGGAATGTCATATCTCGTTGAATTCGTAATTAAATTTCCAATCAAACAGTGTTTACCAAAAAAAATTCATTTTTTAAATTTTTTTCAAATTTTTGATGATGATTTTTGGATTTTGTCCGAAAATCGATTTTCTGTTTTTTTGCGATTTAAATATTAGTATTTTGACCAGAACATTTGAAATATGGGTCCAAATATGGAATGTCATATCTCGTTGAATTCGTAATTAAATTTCCAATCAAACTGTGTTTACCAAAAAAAAAGCATTTTTTTAAAATTTTTTTCCAATTTTTGATAATGATTTTTGGATTTTGTCCGAAAATCGATTTTTTGTTTTTTTACGATTTAAATATCAGTATTTTGACCAGAACATTTGAAATATGGGTCCAAATATGGAATGTCATATCTCGTTGAATTCGTAATTAAGTTTCCAATCAAACTGTGTTTACCAAAAAAAATGAATTTTTTTAAATTTTTTTCCAATTTTTGATGATGATTTTTGGATTTTGTCCGAAAATCGATTTTTTGTTTTTTTGCGATTTAAATATCAGTATTTTGATCAGAACATTCGAAATATGGGTCCAAATATGGAATGTCATATCTCGTTGAATTCGTAATTAAATTTCCAATCAAACTGTGTTTACCAAAAAAAATGCATTTTTTAAATTTTTTTCCAATTTTTGATGATGATTTTTGGATTTTGTCCGAAAATCGATTTTCTGTTTTTTTGCGATTTAAATATTAGTATTTTGACCAGAACATTTGAAATATGGGTCCAAATATGGAATGTCATATCTCGTTGAATTCGTAATTAAATTTCCAATCAAACTGTGTTTACCAAAAATAATGCATTTTTTTAAAATTGTTTTCCAATTTTTGATGATGATTTTTGGATTTTGTCCGAAAATCGATTTTCTGTTTTTTTGCGATATAAATATCAGTATTTTGACCAGAACATTTGAAATATGGGTCCAAATATGGAATGTCATATCTCGTTGAATTCGTAATTAAATTTCCAATCAAACTGTGTTTACCAAAAAAAATGCATTTTTTTTTTAATTTTTTTCCAATATTTGATGATGATTTTTGGATTTTGTCCGAAAATCGATTTTCTGTTATTTTTGCGATTTAAATATCAGTATTTTGACCAGAACATTTGAAATATGGGTCCAAATATGGAATGTCATATCTCGTTGAATTCGTAATTAAATTTCCAATCAAACTGTGTTTACCAAAAAAAATGCATTTTTTAAATTTTTTTCCAATTTTTGATGATGATTTTTGGATTTTGTCCGAAAATCGATTTTCTGTTTTTTTGCGATTTAAATATTAGTATTTTGACCAGAACATTTGAAATATGGGTCCAAATATGGAATGTCATATCTCGTTGAATTCGTAATTAAATTTCCAATCAAACTGTGTTTACCAAAAAAAATGCATTTTTTTTAAATTTTTTTCCAATATTTGATGATGATTTTTGGATTTTGTCCGAAAATCGATTTTCTGTTATTTTTGCGATTTAAATATCAGTATTTTGACCAGAACATTTGAAATATGGGTCCAAATATGGAATGTCATATCTCGTTGAATTCGTAATTAAATTTCCAATCAAACTGTGTTTACCAAAAAAATGCATTTTTTTTAAATTTTTTTCCAATTTTTGATGATGATTTTTGGATTTTGTCCGAAAATCGATATTCTGTTTTATTGCGATTTAAATATCAGTATTTTGATCAGAACATTTGAAATATGGGTCCAAATATGGAATGTCATATCTCGTTGAATTCGTAATTAAATTTCCAATCGAACTGTGCTTACAAAAAAAATGAATTTTTTTTTTTAATTTTTTCCAATTTTTGATGATGATTTTTGGATTTTGTCCGAAAATCGATTTTTTGTTTTTTTGCGATTTAAATATCAGTATTTTGATCAGAACATTCGAAATATGGGTCCAAATATGGAATGTCATATCTCGTTGAATTCGTAATTAAATTTCCAATCAAACTGTGTTTACCAAAAAAAATGCATTTTTTAAATTTTTTTCCAATTTTTGATGATGATTTTTGGATTTTGTCCGAAAATCGATTTTCTGTTTTTTTGCGATTTAAATATTAGTATTTTGACCAGAACATTTGAAATATGGGTCCAAATATGGAATGTCATATCTCGTTGAATTCGTAATTAAATTTCCAATCAAACTGTGTTTACCAAAAATAATGCATTTTTTTAAAATTGTTTTCCAATTTTTGATGATGATTTTTGGATTTTGTCCGAAAATCGATTTTCTGTTTTTTTGCGATATAAATATCAGTATTTTGACCAGAACATTTGAAATATGGGTCCAAATATGGAATGTCATATCTCGTTGAATTCGTAATTAAATTTCCAATCAAACTGTGTTTACCAAAAAAAATGAATTTTTTTTTTAATTTTTTTCCAATATTTGATGATGATTTTTGGATTTTGTCCGAAAATCGATTTTCTGTTATTTTTGCGATTTAAATATCAGTATTTTGACCAGAACATTTGAAATATGGGTCCAAATATGGAATGTCATATCTCGTTGAATTCGTAATTAAATTTCCAATCAAACTGTGTTTACCAAAAAAAAAGCATTTTTTTAAAATTTTTTTCCAATTTTTGATAATGATTTTTGGATTTTGTCCGAAAATCGATTTTTTGTTTTTTTACGATTTAAATATCAGTATTTTGACCAGAACATTTGAAATATGGGTCCAAATATGGAATGTCATATCTCGTTGAATTCGTAATTAAGTTTCCAATCAAACTGTGTTTACCAAAAAAAATGAATTTTTTTAAATTTTTTTCCAATTTTTGATGATGATTTTTGGATTTTGTCCGAAAATCGATTTTTTGTTTTTTTGCGATTTAAATATCAGTATTTTGACCAGAACATTTGAAATATGGGTCCAAATATGGAATGTCATATCTCGTTGAATTCGTAATTAAATTTCCAATCAAACTGTATTTACCAAAAAAAAAGCATTTTTTTAAAATTTTTTTCCAATTTTTGATAATGATTTTTGGATTTTGTCCGAAAATCGATTTTTTGTTTTTTTACGATTTAAATATCAGTATTTTGACCAGAACATTTGAAATATGGGTCCAAATATGGAATGTCATATCTCGTTGAATTCGTAATTAAGTTTCCAATCAAACTGTGTTTACCAAAAAAAATGAATTTTTTTAAATTTTTTTCCAATTTTTGATGATGATTTTTGGATTTTGTCCGAAAATCGATTTTTTGTTTTTTTGCGATTTAAATATCAGTATTTTGATCAGAACATTCGAAATATGGGTCCAAATATGGAATGTCATATCTCGTTGAATTCGTAATTAAATTTCCAATCAAACTGTGTTTACCAAAAAAAAAGCATTTTTTTAAAATTTTTTTCCAATTTTTGATAATGATTTTTGGATTTTGTCCGAAAATCGATTTTTTGTTTTTTTACGATTTAAATATCAGTATTTTGACCAGAACATTTGAAATATGGGTCCAAATATGGAATGTCATATCTCGTTGAATTCGTAATTAAGTTTCCAATCAAACTGTGTTTACCAAAAAAAATGAATTTTTTTAAATTTTTTTCCAATTTTTGATGATGATTTTTGGATTTTGTCCGAAAATCGATTTTTTGTTTTTTTGCGATTTAAATATCAGTATTTTGATCAGAACATTCGAAATATGGGTCCAAATATGGAATGTCATATCTCGTTGAATTCGTAATTAAATTTCCAATCAAACTGTGTTTACCAAAAAAAATGCATTTTTTTTAAATTTTTTTCCAATTTTTGATGATGATTTTTGGATTTTGTCCGAAAATCGATTTTCTGTTTTTTTGCGATTTAAATATTAGTATTTTGACCAGAACATTTGAAATATGGGTCCAAATATGGAATGTCATATCTCGTTGAATTCGTAATTAAATTTCCAATCAAACTGTGTTTACCAAAAAAAATGCATTTTTTTAAAATTTTTTTCCAATTTTTGATGATGATTTTTGGATTTTGTCCGAAAATCGATTTTCTGTTTTTTTGCGATTTAAATATCAGTATTTTGATCAGAACATTTAAAATATGGGTCCAAATATGGAATGTCATATCTCGTTGAATTCGTAATTAAATTTCCAATCGAACTGTGCTTACAAAAAAAAAAGAATTTTTTTTTAATTTTTTCCAATTTTTGATGATGATTTTTGGATTTTGTCCGAAAATCGATTTTCTGTTTTTTTGCGATTTAAATATCAGTATTTTGATAAGAACATTCGAAATATGGGTCCAAATATGGAATGTCATATCTCGTTGAATTCGTAATTAAATTTCCAATCAAACTGTGTTTACCAAAAAAAATGCATTTTTTTTTTAATTTTTTTCCAATATTTGATGATGATTTTTGGATTTTGTCCGAAAATCGATTTTCTGTTATTTTTGCGATTTAAATATCAGTATTTTGACCAGAACATTTGAAATATGGGTCCAAATATGGAATGTCATATCTCGTTGAATTCGTAATTAAATTTCCAATCAAACTGTGTTTACCAAAAAAAATGAATTTTTTTTAAATTTTTTTCCAATTTTTGATGATGATTTTTGGATTTTGTCCGAAAATCGATATTCTGTTTTATTGCGATTTAAATATCAGTATTTTGATCAGAACATTTGAAATATGGGTCCAAATATGGAATGTCATATCTCGTTGAATTCGTAATTAAATTTCCAATCGAACTGTGCTTACAAAAAAAATGAATTTTTTTTTTAATTTTTTCCAATTTTTGATGATGATTTTTGGATTTTGTCCGAAAATCGATTTTCTGTTTTTTTGCGATTTAAATATTAGTATTTTGACCAGAACATTTGAAATATGGGTCCAAATATGGAATGTCATATCTCGTTGAATTCGTAATTAAATTTCCAATCAAACTGTGTTTACCAAAAAAAATGAATTTTTTTAAAATTTTTTTCCAATTTTTGATGATGATTTTTGGATTTTGTCCGAAAATCGATTTTCTGTTTTTTTGCGATTTAAATATCAGTATTTTGATCAGAACATTCGAAATATGGGTCCAAATATGGAATGTCATATCTCGTTGAATTCGTAATTAAATTTCCAATCGAACTGTGCTTACAAAAAAAAAAGATTTTTTTTTAATTTTTTCCAATTTTTGTTGATGATTTTTGTATTTTGTCCGAAAATCGATTTTCTGTTTTTTTGCGATTTAAATATCAGTATTTTGATCAGAACATTCGAAATATGGGTCCTATTGGAAATGGAGGAGTAAAACGCGAGGCGATTTAGTTAAAGTTTAATAATTGTTTTATTTGACATAAGCGTGACAGCGTTGTGAGTCGTTCGGAAGTTAACACAAGAAGAAGGAAGTTCTCAGAAAAACAAAAAGAATAGATTCATATCAGTGTTACCAAATTTCAGTATATGGTTGTTGCCAAATTAACATACATAATATTTTTAGTATTTCAATACTCCTTCTCAACAACATATTCAGAAACAATTCATTTCAGTTATACATTTTAAATGCTTGTTTTTCTGTAGGTTTTTTGTTAATATATCTGATAACATGTCATTTGTACAAATATATTTTACATCAATTTCCTTTTTGGAATAAAGTTCCCTAACATAGTGGTACTTTATGTCGATATGCTTACTTCTATTATGTAATACTGGATTCTTAGCTAAACATAAAGCACTCTGATTATCGCAAAAAATTAAAATTGAGTGATCTATCAAAAAACCCATTTCCTTCAGAAACTTTTTTATAAATACTGCTTCTCTTGCTGCAATGGACAATGCAACATATTCGGCCTCCGTGCTGGATAATGCCACCAGACTTTGCTTCTTGGACTCCCAGGATATTGGACCAGCTGCGTTTATGAAGACATATCCACTGTAGGATTTACGATCCGATGTGTCATTTGCCCAATCTGCGTCGACGTAGCCGTGAATCGGTTTACCTGTTGATTGATAATGAAGCTTTAAGTTTGAGGTGCCCTTCAAATACCTTAGTATACGCTTGGCAGCGACTTCATGCTCCTTATGTGGGTTCACATTTCTTTGAGCCAATTTTGCAACTGAATGCATTATATCTGGCCTGTAATTGCCAAATACATTAGTGATCCTATAAGTGATTGGTAGTCCTTTTCGTTAACAGGCTTGCAGTTAGGATCAGTACACTTAACTTGGAAATTTGCCTCCAAAGGCGATGCTACCGATTTGCAGTCTAACATACCCCAGGTGTGTAGCATACTCTCGATATATGTCTTGTGACCTATGGATATGGATCCAGTTTCACCTTCTCGCTCAACTTCGATGCCCAAGAAATGATTAAGCTGACCGCTATCTACTACTTTAAACTCATTGCCAATTGACTCTTTTATACCAATCAAATCATTTTTACATGAGCTTGCAATAAGATGATCGTCGACATACACTGCAATTATATTAATATCGTCCTTCTCATTGCGTGTGTACACACACCGCTCGCTGGCGCAGGGAACAAAGTGCAGTTTTTGCAAGACTTTATTGAGCTTGGCGTTCCACTCTCTACCGCTCTGTTTTAGCCCGTAAAGTGACTTCTTTAGTCTCAAAACTTTTCCATGATGCTTATCATCAAATCCATCGGGTTGCTTCATATAGACTTCTTCGCTCAATTCGCTATTTAAGTAAGCTGTCGATACATCCATCTGATGTAGAAATAAGTTATGCTCAACAGCCAGAGATATAATAAGTCTTACCGACGAATATCTGACAACTGGTGAAAACGTTTCAAAAAAGTCGATACCATATTGTTGTGCACATCCTTTAGCCACCAACCTCGATTTAAATCGCATCACATTGCCATCTTTATCTCCTTTGATGCCAAAAACCCACTTACTACCGATGGCTTTTTTACCTTCTGGTAAGTCCTGTAGCTCCCATGTCTGATTAGCTTCGAGGGCGCCAATCTCCTTCTGAATTGATGCTACCCACTCTTGACTCATTTCAGACTGTGTCGCTTCAGCAAACGTAACAGGTACCTTGACATCTTGAACCTCCATCATGTTCAACAAGTTGTATTGTTTTCGTGGGCGCCCGGGTTTTCCAGTTTTTATCTTCTTAGGACGACCAGGACCACGAATTTCCCGTTCTTCGCTATCATCGCTCTTTGCACTCTCGTAAACATCAGAACTATCAGCTTCACTAACCTAACTGTCAATTTGCTCTTCCTCGAGCACCTCTGCACCATCTTTGTTGTTGTCCACTGCCAAAATCTGCGAACAATCAACTCCAATTTCGTCAATAAGTGCCGTCTCGTTCTCGCTGTTTCCATTCTTCGGATACCCTATAGTTTCCTCTAGAAAAACGACGTCTCTACTTTCGATTACCTGGTTCGATCCAATGCGCATTAATCTGTAGGCCTTCGCTGTTGTTGAATACCATATCATCATGCATTCAATGCCTTTTGGCTTGAATTTATCTGCATGTTTCTTTTTTAATGCAATCGCTTTGCATCCAAAGATTTTTAAATGCGATATCGAAGGCTTTTTACCTGACCACAGTTCGAATGGTGTTTGACTCTTCAACGACCTTGTATCCGATCTGTTGCGTAGATATGCTGCAGTCCTAACTGCTTCTCCCCACAGGAACTCATTCACTCCTGAATGTATAAGCATGCTCCTTGCCATTTCCACTAGTGTCCGGTTAGCGCGCTCAGCAACCCCGTTTTGCTGCGGAGTGTACGGTACTGTCAATTGCCGCTTAATACCGTTTTCAGATAGGAACTTCTGAAACTCGTGGCTTATATATTCGCGACCGTTATCGCTGCGAATTGCTTTAAGTTTTTCACCGGTCTGTTTTTCTGCAAACGCGACAAAGTCTTTAAACGTGGGAAGCAATTCATCACGGGTTTTCAAAAAATATACGAACATATAACGCGAGTAGTCATCAATAAATGTTACGAAATATCTTGCTCCACCGGCAGATACTTTGTTCATTGGCCCGCAAATGTCCGAATGCACTAGCCCTAGCACTTTGTCCGCACGATTTTCTGCCATTTTTGGGAATGGTTTCACACAGATTTTACCTTTAGCACAGGTTTCACATGTAATTCGGTCTATGTCCACAACATTTTTGATCGACTTTAAGCCATTGACCATATTGTTACTTGCCATCCTTTTTAGGCTCGCCATGTTCAAATGACCATAACGATAATGCCACTTCCACAACTCATCATTTGCACACAAGTACATGCACCGATTGTTCGGAGTATCAACAACAAAAAGATTTCCAGCTTTTCTTGCCTGTAACACTTCTTCATTTTGACCGTTCTTTATATACGCACTATGCTTGTGAAAAATCACTTTATACCCTTTGTCAACGGCTTTCGCTACCGATATGAAATTACTTTGCAAGTTTTTTACGTAAAGCACATTTTTCAAATTAACGGAACCATTCTTTGTTTTAACGTCCACCGTACCGACGCCATCCGAAAATATATAGTTTTCTCCTGCAAGTAATATTTTCTCTTTATGCTCTTTAATGTCCGCGAACCACGACCTTTCACAACACATGTGAGCAGTTGCTCCACTGTCCAAGCACCACATCGTTTTCGTTAAAACGTCCTTTTTATTTACACTTGCAAGCATAGTAAACGACTTCTCTTTTGCTGATGTTTCTATTTCGTCATTTTTGTCTTTCACTTTGCACTGCGCAATAAGGTGACCCTCGCGACCACATCGAAAGCATTTTGTATTCTTTTTTGCATAACTGTTCTTTTGCGCCGATCTATTTTTCTTGTCTCCCTTTCCACTGGGACACGACACAAATGCTTGCTGCACACAAAGTTCCGTTTCGTCCGAACTCCGAACAGAGCCCTTGTCCGCTCATGTTTATAAATAATGTTCAAGCTAATTAACACAATAATTATTTTCCTCTTGATCACACACAATTATTAAAGTCTATACTACTCCTGGGCCCGTTACCTATTGGAAATGGAGGAGTAAAACGCGAGGCGATTTAGTTAAAGTTTAATAATTGTTTTATTTGACATAAGCGTGACAGCGTTGTGAGTCGTTCGGAAGTTAACACAAGAAGAAAGAAGTTCTCAGAAAAACAAAAAGAATAGATTCATATCAGTGTTACCAAATTTCAGTATATGGTTGTTGCCAAATTAACATACATAATATTTTCAATAGGTCCAAAATATGGAATGTCATATCTCGTTGAATTCGTAATTAAATTTCCAATCAAACTGTGTTTACAAAAAAAAAATAATTTTTTTTTTTAATTTTTTTCCAATTTTTGATGATGATTTTTGGATTTTGTCCGAAAATCGATTTTCTGTTTTTTTGCGATTTAAATATTAGTATTTTGACCAGAACATTCGAAATATGGTCCAAATATGGAATGTCATATCTCGTTGAATTCGTAATTAAATTCCAATCAAAC